>NW_027252428.1:375000-452500 GCF_044704955.1 Pristiophorus japonicus
CAACCAGTTCTCTATCCACATCAGTACATTACCCCCAATACCATGTGCTTTGATTTTGCACACCAATCTCTTGTGTGGGACCTTGTCAAAAGACTTTTGAAAGTCCAAATACACCACATCCACTGGTTCTCCCTTGTCCACTCTACTAGTTACATCCTCAAAAAATTCCAGAAGATTCGTCAAGCAGGATTTCCATTTCATAAATCCATGCTGACTTGGACCGATCCTGTCACTGCTTTCCAAATGCGCTGCTATTTCATCTTTAATAATTGATTCCAACATTTTCCCCACTACTGATGTCAGACTAACCGGTCTATAATTACCCGTTTTCTCTCTCCCTCCTTTCTTAAAAAGTGGTGTTACATTAGCTACCCTCAGAGGCAGTCCCTCGCAATCGAGGAAGACTTGCCTCCACTCTAACAGTGAGTTCTCAGGTGACTGAACCGTCCAATACGGGAGCCACAGTCCCTGTCACAGGTGGGACAGACAGTGGTTGAGGGAAGGGGAGGGTGGGACTGGTTTGCCGCACGCTCCTTCCGCTGCCTGCGCTTGGTCTCTGCACGCTCTCGGCAACGAGACTCGAGGTGCTCAGCGCCCTCCCGGATGCACTTCCTCCACTTCGGGCGGACTGGTCTTTGGGCCAGGGACTCCCAGGTGTCGGTGGGAATGTTGCACTTTATCAGGGAGGGGGGTGTCCCTTGTAACGTTTCCTCTGCCCACCTGGGGCTCGCTTGCCGTGAAGGAGTTCCGAGTAGAGCGCTTGCTTTGGGAGTCTCGTGTCTGGGGGCGTGCGGACAATGTGGCCCTGCCCAGCGGAGCTGGTCGAGTGTGGTCAGTGCTTCGATGCTGGGGATGTTGGCCTGGTCGAGGACGCTAACGTTGGTGCGTCTGTCCTCCCGGGGGATTTGTAGGATCTTGCGGAGACATCGTTGGTGGTATTTCTCCAGCGACTTGAGGTGTCTGCTGTACATGGTCCATGTCTCTGAACCATACAGGAGGGCGGGTATCACTACAGCCCTGTAGACCATGAGCTTGGTGGTGGATTTGAGGGCCTGGTCTTCAAACACTCTGTTCCTCAGGCAGCCGAAGGCTGCACTGGTGCACTGGAGGCAGTGTTGGATCTCGTCGTCGATGACTGCTCTTGTTGATAGGGAGGCTCCCGAGGTTTGGGAAATGGTCCCCGGTGTCCAGGGCCGGGCTGTGGATCTTGATGACTGGGGGGCAGTGCTGTGCGGCGAGGACAGGCTGGTGGAGGACTTTTGTCTTACGGATGTTTAGCGTAAGACCCATGTTTTCGTACGCCTCAGTAAATATGTTGACTAAGACTATGGCCCAGGGCAGGTCCAGCATGGGGTTGGATACAGAGTAAAGCTCCCTCCAAACTGTCCCATCAAACACTCCCAGGGCAGGTACTGGGGGTTAGATACAGAGTAAAGCTCTCTCTACACTGTCCCATCAAACACTCCCAGGGCAGGTACAGCACGGGGTTAGATGCAGAGTAAAGCTCCCTCTACACTGTCCCAATAAACACTGCCAGGGCAGGTACAGCATGACAGTGCGGTGCTCCCTCAGTTCCGCCTCACCGAAAGTGCGGCATTCCCTCAGTCCTGCACTGGGAGTGTCAGCCTCGATTTATGCGCTCAAGGTACTGGAGACGGAGCGAGGCTGCCTCCTGGTGGTGAGTTACTGCATTACACCCAGGACATGGAGCGAGGCTGCCTCCTGGTGTTGAGTTACTGAATTACACCCAGGACATGGAGCGAGGCTGCCACCTGGTGGTGAGTTACTGTATAACACCCAGGACATGGAGCGAGGCTGCCTCCTGGTGGTGAGTTACTGAATTACACCCAGGGCATGGAGCGAGGCTGCCTCCTGGTGGTGAGTTACTGAATTACACCCAGGACATGGAGCGAGGCTGCCTCCTGGTGGTGAGTTACTGAATTACACCTAGATTCTTTCACCATTGCCCTGCAATTATTTCACTTTCAAGTATTTTCCAATTCTCTTTTGAAACTCGCTGTTGAATCTGCTTCCACCGCCCTTTCAGGAAGCCCATTCCCAATCACAACAAATTGCTGCATATTTTTTTCCCTCACCTCGCCTCTGGTAACTTTGTCGGAGCAGGAGGCAGCCTCGCTCCATGTCCTGGGTGTAATTCAGTAACTCACCACCAGGAGGCAGCCTCGCTCCAAGTCCTGGGTGTAATTCAATAACTCACCAGCAGGAGGCAGCCTCGTTCCATGTCCCGGGTGTAATTCAGTAACTCACCACCAGGAGGCAGCCTCGCTCCATGTCCCGGGTGTAATCCAGTAACTTACCACCAGGAGCAGCCTCGCTCCATGTCCTGGGTGTAATTCAGTAACTTATCACCAGGAGGCAGCCTCGCTCCATGTACTGGGTGTAATTCAGTAACTCACCACCAGGAGGCAGCCTCGCCCCAAGTCCTGGGTGTAATTCAATAACTCACCACCAGAAGGCAGCCTCGCTCCATGTCCTTGGTGTAATGCAGAAATTCACCACCAGGAGGCAGTCTCGCGCCATGTCCCGGGTGTAATTCAGCAACTCACCAGCAGGAGGCAGCCTCGCTCCATATCCTGGGTGTAATTCAGTAACTCACCACCAGGAGGCAGCCTCGCTCCATGTCCTGGGTGTAATTCAGTAACTCTCCACCAGGAGGCAGCCTCGCTCCATGTCCTGGGTATAATTCAGTAACTCACCACCAGGAGGCAGCCTCGCTCCATGTCCTTGGTGTAATTCAGTAACTCACCACCAGGAGGCAGCCTCGCACCATGTCCTGGGTGTAATGCAGTAACTTACCACCAGGAGGCAGCCTCGCTCCATGTCCTGTGTGTAATGCAGTAATTCACCACCAGGAGGCAGCCTCGCTCCATGTCATGGGTGTAATTCAGTTACTCACCACCAGGAGGCAGCCTCGCTCCATGTCCTGGATGTAATGCAGTAACTCACCAACAGGAGGCAGCCTCGCTCCATGTCCCGGGTGTAATTCAGAAACTCACCACCAGGAGGCAGACTTGCTCCATGTCCTGGGTATAATTCAGTAACTCACCACCAGGAGGCAGCCTCGCTCCATGTCCTGGGTGCAATTCAATAACTCACCACCAGGAAGCAGCCTCGCTCCATGTCCTGGGTGAAATGCAGTAACTCGCCACCAGGAGGCAGCCTCGCTCCATGTCCTAGGTGTAATTAATAAACGCCTCGATTTCCAAATTCCCATAATTGTTTACAAATCCCTCTATGGCCCCTCCCGCCCTCCCTATCTCTGTAACCTCCTCCAGCCCCTACACCCCTACCTATCACTATAACCCCCTCCAGCCCGTACACCCCTCCCTATCTCTGTAACCTCCTCCAGCCCCTACACCCCTCCCTATCTCTGTAACGCACTCCAGCCCCTACACCCCTCGCTATCTCTGTAACCTCCTCCAGCCCCTACACCCCTCCCTATCTCTGTAACCTCCTCCAGTCCCTACACACCTCCCTATCTCTGTAACGCACTCCAGCCCCTACACACCTCCCTATCTCTGTAACCTCCTCCAGTCCCTACACCCCTCACTATCTCTGTCACCTCCTCCAGCCCCACAACCGCCCGAGAATTCTGGCCTCTTTAGTATCCGGCATTATAATGTTTGATAATCGGCCCGTGTGAAACGGCATGCCCCGGGTATAATTCTGGTGAATCTGCCCTGCACACCCACCAAGGCCGATAGACCCTCCCTGAGGGGCGGGGCCCAGAACTGGAGGCGGTTACTGCAGACCGGCTCTGACCAGGTCTCTGTATCGCTGACCAGATCCGTGTGATCGGCACGATGATGAGATTGTTGCATCTTCTCACTGGTGTGAGTGAGAAGTTAATGTGACGTCGCCCACTGCTGGCTGAGTCAGAACATAACAACATCAGAAATAGGAGCAGGAGTCGGCCATTCGGCCCCTCGAGCCTGCTCCTCCATTTAATACCATCATGGCTGATCCGATCATGGACTCAGCTCCATTTCCCCGTCCGCTCCCCATAACCCCTTATTCCCTGATCGGTTAAGAAACTCTTTATTTCTGTCTTAAATATATTCAGTGACCCAGCTTCCACAGCTCTCTGACTGGGCCTCCTCCTGTTCCTGTGTAACAGGCTCGAGGGACTGAATGGGCCTCCTCCTGTTCCTGTGTAACAGTCTCGAGGGGCTGAATGGGCCTCCTCCTGTTCCTGTGTAACAGGCTCGAGGGGCTGAATGGGCCTCCTCTTGTTCCTGTGTAACAGGCTCGAGGGACTGAATGGGCCTCCTCCTGTTCCTGTGTAACAGTCTCGAGGGGCTGAATGGGCCTCCTCCTGTTCCTGTGTAACAGGCTCGAGGGACTGAATGGGCCTCCTCCTGTTCCTGTGTAACAGGCTCGAGGGGCTGAATGGGCCTCCTCCTGTTCCTGTGTAACAGGCTCGAGGGGCTGAATGGGCCTCCTCCTGTTCCTGTGTAACAGGCTCGAGGGGCTGAATGGGCCTCCTCCTGTTCCTGTGTAACAGGCTCGAGGGGCTGAATGGGCCGCCTCCTGTTTCTGTGTAACAGGCTCGAGGGGCTGAATGGGCCTCCTCCTGTCTCTCTTTCTCTGTCTCTCTCTCCCTCTCTCTCTTTCTCTATCTCTCTCTCTCTGTATCTCTCTCTCTCTCTCCCTCTCCCTGTCTCTCTCTCTCTCTGTCTCTCTCTCAGCTCTCTCTGTGTCTCTGTATCTCTCTCTCTATCCCTCTCTCTGTCTCTCTCTCTCTCTGTATCTCTCTCTCCCTCTCGATGTGTCTCTGTATCTCTCTCTCTCTCTCTCACTGTGTCTCTCCCCATCTCCCTCTCTCTGTCACTCTCTCTCTGTTTCTCTCTCTCCATGTACTCTCTCTCTGTCACTCTCTCTCTGTCTCTCTCTCTCCCTGTACTCTCTCTCCCTCTCTGTCTCTCCCTCCCTCCCTCTCTCTCCCTGCCCCCCTCGACCCCCCAGTCTCTGGGTTGAAGAGCCCAGTCCCAGACTACTTGCAATGTGTGTGTGGGTGGAGGGAGCGATGGGCCTGGGTCCGTGTGGTTCTCCTTCCCCTGCTGTAGAGGGGGCTGATCGGCCGTGGGGTGCTGCACGCGGGCCTTGCGATCTCTGCGGTTGTTTTACAGTAAATACTAACCTCGCCCACAATACGGGGGAGCTAATTTATAACCGTTGAGAAGGAAATTCTTCTCCCAGAGGGCTGTGAATCTGTGGAATTCTCTGCCCAAGGAAGCAGTTGAGGCTAGCTCATTGAATGTATTCAAATCACAGATAGATAGATTTTTAACCAATCAGGGAATTAAGGGTTACGGGGAGCGGGCGGGTAAGTGGAGCTGAGTCCACGGCCAGATCAGCCATGATCTTGTTGAATGGCGGAGCAGGCTCGAGGGGCTAGATGGCCTACTCCTGTTCCGAATTCTTATGTTCTTATGTTCTTATGTATGAGAGTGTGAGAGAGAGAGTGTGAGAGAGTGTGAGAGGGAGAGAGTGTGTGAGAGAGAGAGTGTGAGAAGTGTGAGAGAGAGAGTGTGTGAGAGAGTGTGTGAGAGAGAGAGTGTGTGAGAGAGAGAGAGAGAGTGTGTGAGAGAGAGTGTGAGAGAGAGAGCATGTGTGAGAGAGAGAGAGTGAGAGTGTGAGAGTGAGAGTGTGTGAGACAGAGAGAGTGTGTGAGAGAGTGCGTGAGAGAGAGAGAGTGTGTGTGTGTGAGAGAGAGTGAGAGTGTGTGAGAGAGAGTGTGAGAGAGATAGAGTGAGAGAGAGAGTGAGAGATAGTGTGAGAGAGAGTGCGTGAGAGAGAGAGAGTGAGATTGTGCGAGAGAGAGAGAGAGTGTGTGAGTGAGGGAGAGAGAGAGTAAGTGTGTGAGAGAGTTTGAGAGAGAGAGCGTGCTAAAATAACAAGAGGTCCCTCTCCACATCTCCCTCAGTCCCAACTCACTATCTCCGTCTCCACACCTCCCTCTCAGTCCCAATTCCACATCTACTCAATGACGGAGCCTCCACAGCCCTCTGAGGCAGAGAATTGCAGTCATTCACCTCCCTCTGAGTGAAGGAATTCCTCCTCATCTCAGTCCTAAATGGGTGTCCCCCGATCCTGAGACTGTGACCCCTGGTTCCTAGACTCCCCAGCCCGGGGGAAACTTCCTTGGTTGACTTATGAGGAAAGGTTGAGGAGGTTGGGCCTCTACTCATTGGAATTCAGAAGAATGAGAGGTGATCTTATCGAAACGTATCAGATTATGAGGAGGCTCGACAAGGTGGATGCAGAGAGGATGTTCCCACTGATGGGGGAGACTAGAACTAGGGGGCATGGTCTTAGAATAAGGGGCCGCCCATTTAAAACTGAGATGAGGAGGAATTTCTTCTCTCAGAGGGTTGTAAATCTGTGGAATTCGCTGCCTCAGAGAGCTGTGGAAGCCGGGACATTGAATATATTTGAGACAGAGATAGACAGTTCCTTAACCGATAAGGGGATAAGGGGACGGGCAGGGAAGTGGAGCTGAGTCCATGATCGGATCAGCCATGATGGGATTAAATGGCGGAGCAGGTTTGAGGGGCCGAATGGCCGACTCCTGCTCCTATTTCTGATGTCCTTATCTACCCTGTCAATCCCTGTAAGACATGCAACCCGCTAACTCAATATCTTCCTGTCAGTGGGACAGTCACTCAACAACCACAACATTTAACTATATAACGCCTGAAACATTGTGAAACGTCCCAAGGTGCTACATAGGAATATTATGAGATAAAAAATTTGACACCGAGACGCTTAATTAGAAATTAGCGCAGGTGACCAAAAGCTTGGTCAAACAGGTCGGTTTTAAGGGAGGTGTTTGAGGAAACATAGAAACATAGAAAATAGGTGCAGGAGTAGGCCATTCGGCCCTTCGAGCCTGCACCACCATTCAATAAGATCATGGCTGATCATTCACCTCAGTACTCCTTTCCTGCTTTCTCTCCATACCCCTTGATCCCTTTAGCCGTAAGGGCCATATCTAACTCCCTCTTGAATATATCCAATGAACTGGCCTCAACAACTCTCTGCGGCAGGGAATTCCACAGGTTCACAACTCTCTGAGTGAAGAAGTTTCTCCTCATTTCAGTCCTAAATGCCCTACCCCTTATCCTTAGACTGTGACCCCTGGTTCTGGACTTCCCCAACATCGGGAACATTCTTCCCGCATCTAACCTGTCCAGTCCCGTCAGAATTTGATATGTTTCTATGAGATCCCCTCTCATCCTTCTAAACTCCAGTGAATAAAGGCCCAGTTGATCCAGTCTCTCCTCATATGTCAGTCCTGCCATCCCGGGAATCAGTCTGATGAACCTTCGCTGCACTCCCTCAATAGCAAGAACGTCCTTCCTCAGATTAGGAGACCAAAACTGAAAACAATATTCCAGGTGAGGCCTCACTAAGGCCCTGTACAACTGCAGTAAGACCTCCCTGCTCCTATACTCAAATCCCCTCGCTATGTAGGCCAACAAACCATTTGCCTTCTTCACTGCCTGCTGTACCTGTATGCCAACTTTCAATGACTGATGTACCATGACACCCAGGTCTCGTTGCATCTCCCCTTTTCCTAATCTGCCGCCATTTAGCTAATATTCTGCCTTCGTGTTTTTGCCACCAAAGTGGATAACCTCACATTTATCCACATTATACTGCATCTGCCATGCATTTGCCCACTCACCTAACCTGTCCAAGTCACCCTGCAGCCTTTTAGCGTCCTCCTCACAGCTCACACTGCCACCCAGCTCAGTGTCATCTGCAAACTTGGAGATATTACATTTAATTCCCTCATCCAAATCATTAATATATATTGTAAAGAGCTGGGGTCCCAGCACTGAGCCCTGCGGCACCCGACTAGTCACTGCCTGCCATTCTGAAAAGGACCCATTTATCCCGACTCTCTGCTTCCTGTCTGCCAACCAGTTCTCTATCCACATCAGTACATTACCCCCAATACCATGTGCTTTGATTTTGCACACCAATCTCTTGTGTGGGACCGTGTCAAAAGCCTATTGAAAGTCCAAATACACCACATCCACTGGTTCTCCCTTGTCCACTCTACCAGTTACATCCTCAAAAAATGCCAGAAGATTTGTCAAGCAGGATTTCCATTTCATAAACCCATGCTGACTTGGACCAATCCTGTCTCTGCTTTCCAAATGTGCTGCTATTTCATCTTTAATAATTGATTCCAACATTTTCCCCACTACTGATGTCAGGCTAACCGGTCTATAATTACCCGTTTTCTCTCTCCCTCCTTTCTTAAAAAGTGGTGTTACATTAGCTACCCTCCAGTCCATAGGAACTGATCCAGAGTCGATAGACTGTTGGAAAATGATCACTAATGCATCCACTATTTCTAGGGCTACTTCCTTAAGTACTCTGGGATACAGACTATCAGGCCCCGGGGATTTATCGGCCTTCAATCCCATCAATTTCCCGAACACAATTTCCCACCTAATAAGGATTTCCTTCAGTTCCTCCTTCTCACGAGACGCTTGGTCCCCTAGTATTTCCGGAAGGTTATTTGTATCTTCCTTCGTGACGACAGAACCAAAGTATTTGTTCAATTAGTCTGCCATTTCTTTGTTCCCCATTATAAATTTACCTGAATCCGACTGCAAGGGACCTATGTTTGTTTTCACAAATCTTGTTCTCTTCACATATCTACAGGAGCTTTGGCAAGAAAGAGAGGTGGGGAGGTTTAGGGAGGGAGTTCCAGAGCTTGGGGCCCAGGTAGCAGAAGGCACAGCCACCGATGGTGGAGCGATTATAATCAGGGATGCTCCAGAGGGCAGAATTAGAGGAGTGCAGACATCTCGGGGAGTTGTGGGGCTGGAGGAGGTGACAGAGATAGGGAGAGGTGTAGGGGCTGGAGGAGGTTACAGAGATAGGGAGAGGTGTCGGGGCTGGAGCAGGTTACAGAGATAGGGAGTGGTGTGGGGGCTGGAGGAAGTTACAGAGATAGGGAGGGGTGTAGGGACTGGAGGGTGTTACAGAGATAGGGAGGGTTGTAAGGGCTGGAGGAGGTTGCAGAGATAGGGAAGGGTTGTAAGGGCTGGAGGAGGTTGCAGAGATAGGGAGGGGTGTAGGGGCTGGAGGAGGTTATAGAGATAGGGAGGGGTGTAGGGGCTGGAGGAGGTTACAGAGATAGGGAGGGGTTTAGGGACTGGAGGAGGTTACAGAGTTCGGGAGTGGTGTAGGGGCTGGAGGAGGTTACAGAGATAGGGAGTGGTGTAGGGGCTGGAGGGGTTTACAGAGATAGGGAGGGGCGAGGGGCTGGAGGGGGTTACAGAGATAGGGAGGGGTGTAGGGGCTGGAGGAGGTTATAGAGATAGGGAGGGGTGTAGGGGCTGGAGGAGGTTACAGAGATAGGGGGGGTGCAAGGGCTGGAGGAGGTTATAGAGATAGGGAGGGGTGTATGGGCTGGAGGAGATTATAGAGATAGGGAAGGGTGTAGGGGCTGGAGGAGGTTACACAGATAGGGAGGGGTGTAGGGGCTGGAGGAGGTTACAGAGATAGGGAGGGGTGTAGGGTCTGGAGGAGGTTACAGAGATAGGGAGGGGTGTAGGGGCTGGAGGAGTTTACAGAGATAGGGAGGGGCGAGGTCTCCATTGGTCCTGGTTAACCCTTGCCCCTGGACCAAGACCTCGCTCTGTCAGGCCCGTGTGGTGGCTGGTGTACAACGACCACCCCACGTTAAATAAATCCACACACAGGCATCTTCCACCCTTCAGGATGTAGTTCGGGATCCGGAATATTGGCTCCTTCACTGAAACACCTGAGAACTCATCCCTCTTTGGCGTGGAAGCAAGTCATCCTCGATACGAGGGGCCGCCGAAGATCATTCTATGATTCAAAGAAATCCTGTGACTAATTTCTCCCCGTCCTCCGTCTCTCCGTGTCCCACATTCCAGCAGGGACCACGCTCCCAAAGTATTTCATTGGCTGTAAAGGTGCTTTGTAAACGCAGGTCTTTCTTTCTTCCTTCCTAACTTCTCCCTTTCGAACTTCTCCCTTTCCCATCTTCTATCGTCCTGCCCCTGCATTTCTTTCCCCCCTTTCCCCTCCTCTCCCACCCACTGACTTTCCACAATCCAGTTCCCGCTTTAATGGGTGAATTAAGGTTGCACAACTATAATGTGCGCGGATGGACGGCTCCGCTTTAAGGGCGATTCCCGAGAGCGGCCGCTGCGGTCCAAAAGCGCGATGACGCAACGACGCTGGGGCGGCGACGGAAGCGGAGCTGGAGCCTCCCCTGTGATTGGTTGGCGGGAGCTGTCCATCACGCAGCCGAGTGGGCGGGTTCCCTCACAGGCGGGCGGCGCTAACCATTGGCTGAGGCGGATGCCCATCAGGCTGAGGGCCGGCTGCCATTGGCTGAGGCGGTGGATGCAGATTAAAGCGCCCCCTGTAGGGCCAGGGCGGGTATTACAGGGTCAAATACAACAACAACAACTGATATTTATATAGCACCTTTACCGTACACCCCCAGGGCAGGTCCAGCACGGGTTAGATACAAGAAGGAAAGACGTGCATTTATAGAGCGCTTTTCTCGACCACCGGACGTCCCAAAGCGCTTTACGGCCAATGACGTACTTTTGGAGTGTGGTCACTGTTGCATTGTGGGAAACGCGACAGACAATTTGCGCACAGCAAGATCCCACACACAACATCATCATCAGAGGCAGTCCCTCGGAATCGAGGAAGACTTGCCTCCACTCTAACAGTGAGTCCTCAGGTGGCTGAACAGCCCAATACGAGAACCACAGTCCCTGTCACAGGTGGGACAGACAGTGGTTGAGGGAAGGGGAGGGTGGGACTGGTTTGCCGCACGCTCCTTCCGCTGCCTGCGCTTGGTCTCTGCACGCTCTCGGCGACGAGACTCGAGGTGCTCAGCGCCCTCCCGGATGCACTTCCTCCACTTAGGGCGGACTGGTCTTTGGGCCAGGGACTCCCAGGTGTCGGTGGGGATGTTGCACTTTATCCGGGAGGGTGTCCCTTGTAACGTTTCCTCTGCCCAACTGGGGCTCGCTTGCCGTGAAGGAGTTTCGAGTAGAGCGCTTGCTTTGGGAGTCTCGTGTCTGGGGCGTGCGGACGATGTGGCCCTGCCCAGCGGAGCTGGTTGAGTGTGGTCAGTGCTTCGATGCTGGGGATGTTGGCCTGGTCGAGGACGCTAACGTTGGTGCGTCTGTCCTCCCGGGGGATTTGTAGGATCTTGCGGAGACATCGCTGGTGGTATTTCTCCAGCGACTTGAGATGTCTACTGTACATGGTCCATGTCTCTGAGCCACACAGGAGGGCGGGTATCACTGCAGCCCTGTAGACCATGATCTTGGTGGTAGGTTTGAGGGTCTGGTCTTCAAACACTCTTTTCCTCAGGCGGCCGAAGGCTGCACTGGCGCACTGGAGGCGGTGTTGGATCTCGTCGTCGATGCCTGCTCTTGTTGATAGGAGGCTCCCGAGGTTTGGGAAATGGTCCCCGCTGTCCAGGGCCGGGCCGTGGATCTTGATGGCTGGGGGGCAGTGCTGTGCGGCGAGGGCAGGCTGGTGGAGGACCTTTGTCTTACAGATGTTTAGTGTAAGGCCCGTGCTTTCGTACACCTCAGTAAATATGTTGACTAAGACTATGGCCCAGGGCAGGTCCAGCATGGGGTTAGATACAGAGTAAAGCTCCCTCCACACTGTCCCATCAAACACACCCAGGGCAGGTACAGGGGGTTAGATACAGAATAAAGCTCCCTCTACAATGTCCCATCAAACACTCCCAGGGCAGGTACAGGGGGTTAGATACAGAGTAAAGCTCCCTCTGCACTGTCCCATCAAACACTCCCAGGGCAGGTACATGGGGTTAGATACAGAGTAAAGCTCACTCTACACTGTCCCATCAAACACTCCCAGGGCAGGTAGAGGGGGTTAGATACAGAGTAAAGCTCCCTCTACACTGTCCCATCAAACACTCCCAGGGCAGGTACAGCATGGGGTTAGGTACAGAGTAAAGCTCCCTCTATACTGTCCCATCAAACACTCCCAGGACAGGTACAGCATGACAGTGCGGTGCTCCCTCAGTTCCGCCTCCCCGAAAGTGCGGCATTCCCTCAGTACTGCACTGGGAGTGTCAGCCTCGATTTATGTGCTCAAGGTACTGGAGATGGAGCGAGGCTGCCTCCTGGTGGTGAGTTACTGTATTAGATCCAGAACATGGAGCGAGGCTGCCTCCTGGTGATAAGTTACTGCATTACACCCAGGACATGGAGCGAGGCTGCCTCTTGGTGGTGAGTTACTGTCTTACACCCAGGACATGGAGCGAGGCTGCCTCCTGGTGGTAAGTTACTGCATTACACCCAGGACATGGAGCGAGGCTGCCTCCTGTTGGTGGTTTACTGAATTACACCTAGATTCTTTCACCATTGCCCTGCAATTATTTCACTTTCAAGTATTTTCCAATTCTCTTTTGAAACTCGCTGTTGAATCTGCTTCCCCCGCCCTTTCAGGCAGCCCATTCCCAATCACAACAAATTGCTGAGTATTTTTTCCCTCCCCTCGCCTCTGATAACTCACCACCAGGAGGCAGCCTCGCTCCATGTCCTGGGTGTAATTCAATAACTCACCACCAGGAGGCAGTCTCGCTCCATGTCCTGGGTGTAATTCAGTAACTCACCACCAGAAGGCAGCCTTGCTCCATGTCCTGGGTGTAATTCAGTAACACACCACCAGGAGGCAGCCTCGCTCCATGCCCTGGGTGTAATGCAGTAACTTACCACCAGGAGGCAGCCTCGCTCCATGTCCTGGGTGTAATTCAGTAACTCACCACCAGGAGGCAGCCTCGCGCCAAGTCCTGGGTGTAATTCAGTAACTCACCACCAGGAGGCAGCCTCGTTCCATGTCCTGGGTGTAATGCTGTAACTCACCACCAGGAAGCAGCCTCGCTCCATGTCGCGGGTGCAATTCAGAAACTCACCACCAGGAGGCAGCCTTGCTCCATGTCCTGGGTGTAATTCAGTAACTCACCAGCAGGAGGCAGCCTCGCTCCATGTCCTGGGTGCAATTCAGTAACGTACCACCAGGAGGCAGCCTCGTCCCAAGTCCTGGGTGTAATTCAATAACTCACCACCAGGAGGCAGCCTCGCTCCATGTCCTAGGTATAAATAATAAACGCCTCGATTTCCAAATTCCCATCATTGTTTACAAATCCCTCTATGGCCCCTCCCGCCCTCCCTATCTCTGTGACCTCCACCAGCCCCTACACCCCTCCCTATCTCTGTAACCCCCTCCAGCCCGTACACCCCTCCCTATCTCTGAAACGCCCTCCAGCCCCAACACCCCTCCCTATCTCTGTAACCTCCTCCAGCCCCAACACCCCTCCCTATCTCTGTAACTTCCTCCACCCCCAACTCCCCTCCCTATCTGTGTAACCTCCTCCAGCCCCGACACCCCTCCCTATCTCTGTAACGCACTCCAGCCCCTACATCCCTCGCTATCTCTGTAACCTCCTCCAGTCCCTACACCCCTCCCTATCTCTGTAACCTCCTCCAGTCCCTACACCCCTCCCTATCTCTGTAACCTCCTCCAGCCCCGACACCCCTCCCTATCTCTGTAACGCACTCCAGCCCCTACACCCCTCCCTATCTCTGTAACGCACTCCAGCCCCTACATCCCTCCCTATCTCTGTAACCTCCTCCAGTCACTACACCCCTCCCTATCTCTGTAACCTCCTCCAGCCCCACAACCGCCTGAGAATTCTGGCCTCTTGAGTATCCGGCATTATAATGTTTGATAATCGGCCCGTGTGAAACGGCATGCCCCGGGTATAATTCTGGTGAATCTGCCCTGCACCCCCACCAAGGCCGATAGACCCTCCCTGAGGGGCGGGGCCCAGAACTGGAGGCGGTTACTGCAGACCGGCTCTGACCAGGTCTCTGTATCGCTGACCAGATCCGTGTGATCGGCACGATGATGAGATTGTTGCATCTTCTCACTGGTGTGAGTGAGAAGTTAATGTGACGTCGCCCACTGCTGGCTGAGTCAGAACATAACAACATCAGAAATAGAAGCAGGAGTCGGCCATTCGGCCCCTCGAGCTTGCTCCTCCATTTAATACCATCATGGCTGATCCGATCATGGACTCAGCTCCATTTCCCCGCCCGCTCCCCATAACCCCTTATTCCCTGATCGGTTAAGAAACTCTTTATTTCTGTCTTAAATATATTCAGTGACCCAGCTTCCACAGCTCTCTGACTGGGCCTCCTCCTGTTCCTGTGTAACAGGCTCGAGGGGCTGAATGGGCCTCCTCCTGTTCCTGTGTAACAGGCTCGAGGGGCTGAATGGGCCTCCTCCTGTTCCTGTGTAACAGGATCGAGGGGCTGAATGGGTCTCCTCCTGTTCCTGTGTAACAGTCTCGAGGGGCTGAATGGGCCTCCTCCTGTTCCTGTGTAACAGGCTCGAGGGGCTGAATGGGCCTCCTCCTGTTCCTGTGTAACAGGCTCGAGGGGCTGAATGGGCCTCCTCCTGACTCTCTTTCTCTGTTTCTCTCTCTCTTTCTCTCTGTTTCTCTCTCTCTCTCTCCCTCTCTCTCTTTCTCTATCTCTCTCTCTCTGTATCTCTCTCTCTCTCCCTCTCTCTGTGTCTCTGTCTGTCTCTCTCTCTCTCTCTCTCTGTATCTCTCTCTCTCCCCCTCTCTCTGTGTCTCTGTATCTCTCTCTGTCTCTCTCTCTCTCTCTCTCTCTCTGTCTCCCTTTCTCTCTCTCTCTCTCTCTGTATCTCTCTCTCTCTCTCTCTGTATCTCTCTCTCCCTCTCTCTGTGTCTCTGTATCTCTCTCTCTCTGTCTCTCTCTCTCTCCCTCTACTCTCTCTCCCTCTCTCTCTCCCCTCTCTCTCTCTCTCTCTCTCTCGCTCTCTCTCTCTCTCCCTCTCTGTCTCTCCCTCCCTCCCTCTCTCTCTCTGCCCCCTCGCCCCCCCAGTCTCTGGGTTGAAGAGCCCAGTCCCAGACTACTTGCAATGTCTGTGTGGGTGGAGGGAGCGATGGGCCTGGGTCCGTGTGGTTCTCCTTCCCCCGCTGCAGAGGGGGCTGATCGGCCGTGGGGTGCTGCACGTGGGCCTTGCGATCTCTGCAGTTGTTTTACAGTAAATACTAACCTCGCCCACAATACGGGGGAGCCAATTTAAAACCGAGTTGAGAAGGAATTTCTTCTCCCAGAGGGTTGTGAATCTGTGGAATTCTCTGCGCAGGGAAGCAGTTGAGGCTAGCTCATTGAATGTATTCAAATCACAGATAGATAGATTTTTAACCAATAAGGGAATTAAGGGTTACGGGGAGCGGGCGGGTAAGTGGAGCTGAGTCCACGGCCAGATCAGCCATGGTCTTGTTGAATGGCGGAGCAGGCTCGAGGGGCTAGATGGCCTACTCCTGTTCCTAATTCTTATGTTCTTATGTATGAGAGTGTGAGAGAGAGTGTGAGAGAGTGTGAGAGAGAGAGTGTGTGAGAGAGAGAGAGAGAGTGTGTGAGAGAGAGAGTGAGAGATAGAGTGAGAGAGTGTGTGAGAGAGAGAGTGTGAGAGATAGAGTGAGAGAGTGTGTGAGAGAGAGGGTGCATGAGACAGAGAGAGTGAGAGTGTCTGAGAGAGAGAGTGCGTGAGAGAGAGAGAGTGTGCGTGTGTGAGAGAGAGAGTGAGAGTGTGTGAGAGAGAGTGTGAGAGAGATAGAGTGAGAGAGAGAGTGAGAGAGTGTGTGAGAGAGAGTGCGTGAGAGAGAGAGAGTGAGAGTGTGCGAGAGAGAGAGAGTGTGTGAGTGAGGGAGAGAGAGAGTAAGTGTGTGAGAGAGTGTGAGAGAGAGAGCGTGCTAAAATAACAAGAGCTCCCTCTCCACATCTCCCTCAGTCCCAACTCACTATCTCCGTCTCCACACCTCCCTCTCAGTCCCAATTCCACATCTACTCAATGACGGAGCCTCCACAGCCCTCTGAGGCAGAGAATTCCAGTCATTCACCTCCCTCTGAGTGAAGGAATTCCTCCTCATCTCAGTCCTAAATGGGTGTCCCCTGATCCTGAGACTGTGACCCCTGGTTCCTAGACTCCCCAGCCCGGAGGAAACTTCCTTGGTTGACTTATGAGGAAAGGTTGAGGAGGTTGGGCCTCTACTCATTGGAATTCAGAAGAATGAGAAGTGATCTTATCAAAACGTATCAGATTATGAGGGGGCTCGACAAGGTGGATGCAGAGAGGATGTTTCCACTGATGGGGGAGACTAGAACTAGGGGACATGATCTTAGAATAAAGGGCCGCCCATTTAAAACTGAGATGAGGAGGAATTTCTTCTCTCAGAGGGTTGTAAATCTGTGGAACTCGCTGCCTCAGAGAGCTGTGGAAGCCGGGACATTGAATATATTTAAGACAGAGATAGACAGTTCCTTTACCGCTAAGGGGATAAGGGGACGGGCAGGGAAGTGGAGCTGAGTCCATGATCGGATCAGCCATGATGGTATTAAATGGCGGAGCAGGCTCGAGGGGCCGAATGGCCGACTCCTGCTCCTATTTCTGATGTCCTTATCTATCCTGTCAATCCCTGTAAGACATGCAACCCGCTAACTGAATATCTTCCTGTCAGTGGGACAGTCACTCAACAACCACAACATTGAACTATATAACGCCTGAAACATTGTGAAATGTCCCAAGGTGCTACATAGGAATATTATGAGATAAAAAATTTGACACCGAGACGCTTAATTAAAAATTAGCGCAGGTGACCAAAAGCTTGGTCAAACAGGTCGGTTTTAAGGGAGGTGTTTAAGGAAACATAGAAACATAGAAAATAGGTGCAGGAGTAGGCCATTCGGCCCTTCGAACCTGCACCACCATTCAATAAGATCATGGCTGATCATTCACCTCAGTACCCCTTTCCTGCTTTCTCTCCATAGCCCTTGATCCCTTTAGCCGTAAGGACCATATCTAACTCCCTCTGGAATATATCCAATGAACTGGCCTCAACAACTCTCTGCGGCCGGTAATTCCACAGGTTCACAACTCTCTGAGTGAAGAAGTTTCTCCTCATCTCAGTCCTAAATGGCCTTCCCCTTATCCTTAGACTGTGTCCCCTGGTTCTGGACTTTCCCAACATCGGGAACATTCTTCCCGCATCTAACCTGTCCAGTTCCGTCAGAATTTGATATGTTTCTATGAGATCCTCTCTCATCCTTCTAAACTCCAGTGAATAAAGGCCCAGTTGATCCAGTCTCTCTTCATATGTCAGTCCTGCAATCCCGGGAATCAGTCTGGTGAACCTTCGCTGCACTCCCTCAATAGCAAGAACGTCCTTCCTCAGATTAGGAGACCAAAACTGTACACAATATTACAGGTAAGGCCTCACCAAGGCTCTGTACAACTGCAGTAAGACCTCCCTGCTCCTATACTTAAATCCTCTCGCTATGAAGGCCAACATACCATTTGCCTTCTTCACCGCCTGCTGTATCTGCATGACAACTTTAAATGACTGATGAACCATGACACCCAGGTCTCGTTGCACCTCCCCTTTTCCTAATCTGCCGCCATTCAGGTAATATTCTGCCTTCGTGTTTTTGCCACCAAAGTGGATAACCTCACATTTATCCCCATTATATTGCATCTGCCATGCATTTGCCCACTCACCGAACCTGTCCAATTCACCCTGCAGCCTCTTAGCGTCCCCTTCACAGCTCACACCGCCACCCAGCTTAGTGTCATCTGCAAACTTGGAGATATTACACTTAATTCCCAAATCATTAATATATATTGTAAATAGCTGGGGTCCCAGCACTGAGCCCTGTGGCACCCGACTAGTCACTGCCTGCCATTCTGAAAAGGACCCGTTTATCCCGACTCTCTGCTTCCTGTCTGCCAACCAGTTCTCTATCCACATCAGTACATTACCCCCAATACCATGTGCTTTGATTTTGCACACCAATCTCTTGTGTGGGACCTTGTCAAAAGACTTTTGAAAGTCCAAATACAACACATCCGCTGGTTCTCCCTTGTCCACTCTACCAGTTACATCCTCAAAAAATTCCAGAAGATTCGTCAAGCAGGATTTCCATTTCATAAATCCATGCTGACTTGGACCGATCCCGTCACTGCTTTCCAAATGTGCTGCTATTTCATCTTTAATAATTGATTCCAACATTTTCCGCACTACTGATGTCAGACTAACCGTTCTATAATTACCCGTTTTTTCTAACCCTCCTTTCTTAAAAAGTGGTGTTACATTAGCTACCCTCCAGTCCATAGGAACTGATCCAGAGTCGATAGACTGTTGGAAAATGATCACCAATGCATCCACTATTTCTAGGGCTACTTCCTTAAGTACTCTGGGATGCAGACTATCAGACCCCGGGGATTTATCGGCCTTCAATCCCATCAATTTCCCTAACACAATTTCCCACCTAATAAGGATTTCCTTCAGTTCCTCCTTCTCACAAGACGCTTGGTCCCCTGGTATTTCCGGAAGGTTATTTGTGTCTTCCTTCGTGACGTCTAAACCAAAGTATTTGTTCAATTAGTCTGCCATTTCTTTGTTCCCCATTATAAATTCACCTGAATCCGACTGCAAGGGACCTACGTTTGTTTTCACAAATCTTGTTCTCTTCACATATCTATAGAAGCTTTGGCAAGAAAGAGAGGTGGGGAGCTTTAGGGAGGGAGTTCCAGAGCTTGGGGCCCAGGTAACAGAAGGCACAGCCACCGATGGTGGAGCGATTATAATCAGGGATGCTCCAGAGGGCAGAATTAGAGGAGTGCAGACATCTCGGGAGGTTGTGGGGCTGGAGGAGGTTACAGAGATAGGGAGAGGTGTCGGGGCTGGAGCAGGTTACAGAGATAGGGAGTGGTGTGGGGGCTGGAGGAAGTTACAGAGATAGGGAGGGGTGTAGGGACTGGAGGGGGTTACAGAGATAGGGAGGGTTGTAAGGGCTGGAGGAGGTTGCAGAGATAGGGGAGGGTTGTAAGGGCTGGAGGAGGTTGCAGAGATAGGGAGGGGTGTAGGGGCTGGAGGAGGTTACAGAGATAGGGAGGGGTGTAGGGGCTGGATGAGGTTACAGAGATAGGGAGGGTTGCAGGGGCTGGAGGAGGTTACAGAGATAGGGAGTGGTGTAGGGGCTGGAGGAGGTTACAGAGATAGGGAGGGGTGTGGGGGCTGGAGGAGGACAGAGAGATAGGGAGGGGTGTAGGGGCTGTAAGAGGTTACAGAGATAGGTAGGGGTGTCGGGGCTGGAGGAGGTTACAGAGATAGGGAGGGGTGTAGGGGCTGGAGGGGGTTACAGAGATAGGGAGGGGTGTAGGGGCTGGAGGGGGTTACAGAGATAGGGAGGGGTGTAGGGGCTGGAGGAGGTTACAGAGATAGGGAGGGGTGTCGGGGCTGGAGGAGGTTACAGAGATAGGGAGGGTTGTTGGGGCTGGAGGGGGTTACAGAGATAGGGAGGGGTGAGGGGCCATGGAGGGATTGCCTGTGGAACAGAGCAGGTCTCCATTGGTCCTGGTTAACCCTTGCCCCTGGACCAAGACCTCGCTCTGTCAGGCCCGTGTGGTGGCTGGTGTACAACGGCCACCCCACGTTAAATAAATCCACACACAGGCATCTTCCTCCCTTCAGGATGTAGTTCGGGATCCGGAATATTGGCTCCTTCACTGAAACACCTGAGAACTCATCCCTCTTTGGCGTGGAAGCAAGTCATCCTCGATACGAGGGGCCGCCGAAGATCATTCTATGATTCAAAGAAATTCTGTGACTAATTTCTCCCCGTCCTCCGTCTCTCCGTGTCCCACATTCCAGCAGGGACCACGCTCCCAAAGTATTTCATTGGCTGTAAAGGTGCTTTGTAAACGCAGGTCTTTCTTTCTTCCTTCCTAACTTCTCCCTTTCTAACTTCTCCCTTTCCCATCTTCTATCGTGCTGCCCCTGCATTTCTTTCCCCCCTTTCCCCTCCTCTCCCACCCACTGACTTTCCACAATCCAGTTACCGCTTTAATGGGTGAATTAAGGTTGCACAACAAAAATGTGCGCGGATGGACGGCTCCGCTTTAAGGGCGGTTCCCGAGAGCGGCCGCTGCGGTCCATAAGCGCGATGACGCAACGACGCTGGAGCGGCGACGGAAGGGGAGCTGGATCCTCCCCTGTGATTGGTTGGCGGGAGCTGTCCATCACGCAGCCGAGTGGGCGGATTCCCGCACAGGCGGGCGGCGCTGGCCATTGGCCGAAGCGGCTGCCCATCAAGCTGAGGGCCGGCTGCCATTGGCTGAGGCGGTGGATGCAGATTAAAGCGCCCCCTGTAGGGCCAGGGAGGGTATTACAGGGTCAAATACAACAACAACAACAACAACTGATATTTATATAGCACCTTTACCGTACACCCCCAGGGCAGGTCCAGCACGGGTTAGATACAAGAAGGAAAGACGTACATTTATAGAGCGCCTTTCTCGACCACCGGACGTCCCAAAGCGCTTTACGGCCAATGACGTACTTTTGGAATGTGGTCACTGTTGCATTGTGGGAAACGTGGCAGCCAATTTGCGCACAGCAAGATCCCACAAACAGCATCATCATCAGAGGCAGTCCCTCGGAATCGAGGAAGACTTGCCTCCACTCTAACAGTGAGTCCTCAGGTGACTGAACAGCCCAATACGGGAGCCACAGTCCCTGTCACAGGTGGGACAGACAGTGGTTGAGGGAAGGGGAGGGTGGGACTGGTTTGCCGCACGCTCCTTCCGCTGCCTGCGCTTGGTCTCTGCACGCTCTCGGCGACGAGACTCGAGGTGCTCAGCGCCCTCCCGGATGCACTTCCTCCACTTAGGGCGGACTGGTCTTTGGGCCAGGGACTCCCAGGTGTGGGTGGGGATGTTGCACTTTATCAGGGAGGGGTGTCCCTTGTAACGTTTCCTCTGCCCACCTGGGGCTCGCTTGCCGTGAAGGAGTTCCGAGTAGAGCGCTTGCTTTGGGAGTCTCGTGTCTGGGGCGTGCAGACAATGTGGCCCTGCCCAGCAGAGCTGGTCGAGTGTGGTCAGTGCTTCGATGCTGGGGATGTCGGGCCTGGTCGAGGACGCTAACGTTGGTGCGTCTGTCCTCCCGGGGGATTTGCAGGATCTTGCGGAGACAGCGTTGGTGGTATTTCTCCAGCGACTTGAGATGTCTGCTGTACATGGTCCGTGTCTCTGAACCATACAGGAGGGCGGGTATCACTACAGCCCTGTAGACCATGAACTGGGTGGTGGATTTGAGGGTCTGGTCTTCAAACACTCTGTTCCTCAGGCGGCCGAAGGCTGCACTGGCGCACTGGAGGCGGTGTTGGATCTTGTCGTCGATGCCTGCCCTTGTTGATAGGAGGCTCCCGAGGTTTGGGAAATGGTCCCCGGTGTCCAGGGCCGGGCCGTGGATCTTGATGACTGGGGGATAGTGCTGTGCGGCGAGGACAGGCTGGTGGAGGACCTTTGTCTTGCAGATGTTTAGTGTAAGGCCTGTGCTTTCGTACACCTCAGTAAATATGTTGACTAAGACAATGGCCCAGGGCAGGTCCAGCATGGGGTTAGATACAGAGTAAAGCTCCCTCTACACTGTCCCATCAAACACTCCCAGGGCAGGTCCAGCATGGGGTTAGATACAGAATAAAGCTCCCTCTATACTGTCCCATCAAACACTCCCAGGGCAGGTACAGCACGGGGTTCGATACAGAGTAAAGCTCCCTCTACACTGTCCCATCAAACACTCCCAGGGCAGGTTCAGCACGGGGTTAGATACAGAGTAAAGCTCCCTCCACACTGTCCCATCAAACACTCCCAGGGCAAGTTCAGCACGGGGTTAGACACAGAGTAAAGCTCCCTCTACACTGTCCCATCAAACACTCCCAGGGCAGGTACAGGGGGTTAGATACAGAGTAAAGCTCCCTCTACACTGTCCCATCAAACACTCCCAGGGCAGGTACAGCACGGGGTTAGATACAGAATAAAGCTCCCTCTACACTGTCCCATCAAACACTCCCAGGGCAGATACAGGGGGTTAGATACAGAGTAAAGCTCCCTCTACACTGTCACATCAAACACTCCTAGGGCAGGTACAGGGGGTTAGATATAGAGTAAAGCTCCCTCTACACTGTCCCATCAAACACTCCTAGGGCAGGTACAGGGGGTTAGATACAGAGTAAAGCTCCCTCTACACTGTCCCATCAAACACTCCCAGGGCAAGTACAGCACGGGTTAGATACAGAGTAAAGCTCCCTCGACACTGTCCCATCAAACACTCCCAGGGCAGGTACAGCACGGGTTAGATACAGAGTAAAGGTCTCTCTGCACTGTCCCATCAACACTCCCAGGGCAGGTACAGGGTGTTAGATACAGAGTAATGCTCCCTCTACACTGTCCCATCAAACACTCCCAGGGCAGGTACAGGGTGTTAGATACAGAGTAATGCTCCCTCTACACTGTCCCATCAAACACTCCCAGGGCAGGTACAGGGGGTTAGATACAGAGTAAAGCGCCGCTACACTGTCCCATCAAACACTCCCAGGGCAGGTACAGGGAGTTAGATACAGAGTAAAGCTCCCTCTACACTGTCCCATCAAACACTCCCAGGGCAGGTACAGCATGACAGTGCGGTGCTCCCTCAGTTCCGCCTCCCCGAAAGTGCGGCATTCCCTCAGTACTGCACTGGGAGTGTCAGCCTAGATTTATGTGCTCAAGGTATTGGAGACGGAGCGAGGCTGCCTCCTGGTGGTGAGTTACTGTATTACACCCAGGACATGGAGCGAGGCTGCCTCCTGGTGGTGAGTTACTGTATTACATCCAGGACATGGAGCGAGGCTGCCTACTGGTGGTGAGTTACTGTATTACACCCAGGACATGGAGCGAGGCTGCCTACGGTGGTAAGTTACTGAATTACACCCAGGACATGGAGCGAGCCTGCCTACTGGTGGTGATTTACTGTATTACACCTAGATTCTTTCACCATTGCCCTGCAATTATTTCACTTTCAAGTATTTTCCAATTCTCTTTTGAAACTCGCTGTTGAATCTGCTTCCACCGCCCTTTCAGGCAGCCCATTCCCAATCACAACAAATTGCTGAGTATTTTTTCCCTCACCTCGCCTCTGGTAACTTTGTCTCCAGGAGGCAGCCTCGCTCCATGTCCTGGGTGTAATTCAGTAACTCACCACCAGGAGGCAGCCTCGCTCCATGTCCTAGGTGCAATTCAATAACTCACCATCAGGAGGCAGCCTCGCTCCATGTCCTGGGTGTAATTCAGTAACTCACCACCAGGAGGCAGCCTCGCTCCATGTCCTTGGTGTAATTCAGTAACTCACCACCAGGAGGCAGCCTCGCACCATGTCCTGGGTGTAATGCAGTAACTTACCACCAGGAGGCAGCCTCGCTCCATGTCCTGGGTGTAATTCAGTAACTCACCACCAGGAGGCAGCCTCGCTCCATGTCCTTGGTGTAATTCAGTAACTCACCACCAGGAGGCAGCCTCGCACCAAGTCCTGGGTGTAATTCAATAACTCACCACCAGGAGGCAGCCTCGCTCCATGTCCTGTGTGTAATGCAGTAATTCACCACCAGGAGGCAGCCTCGCTCCATGTCCTGGGTGTAATTCAGTAACTCACCACCAGGAGGCAGCCTCGCTCCATGTCCTGGGTGTAATGCAGCAACTCACCACCAGGAGGCAGCCTCGCTCCATGTCCTAGGTGTAATTCAGTAACTCACCAGCAGGCGGCAGCCTTGCTCCATGTCCTGGGTGTAATTCAGTAACTCACCAGCAGTCGGCAGCCTCGCTCCATGTCCTTGGTGCAATTCAGTAACTCACCACCAGGAGGCAGACTCGCTCCATGTCCTGGGTGTGATTCAGTAACTCACCACCAGGAGGCAGCCTCGCTCCATGTCCTGGGTGTAATTCAGTAACTCACCACCAGGAGGCAGCCTC
Source organism: Pristiophorus japonicus (assembly GCF_044704955.1). Classification (NCBI taxonomy): domain Eukaryota; kingdom Metazoa; phylum Chordata; class Chondrichthyes; family Pristiophoridae; genus Pristiophorus; species Pristiophorus japonicus. The sequence continues at coordinate 398,959 of NW_027252428.1, forward strand.
GCTCCATATCCTAGGTGTAATTAATAAACGCCTCAATTTCCAAATTCCCATCATTGTTTACAAATCCCTCTATGGCCCCTCCCGCCCTCCCTTTCTCTGTGACCTCCTCCAGCCCGTACACCCCTCCCTATCTCTGTAACCTCCTCCAGCCCCTACACCCCTCCCTATCTCTGTAACTTCCTCCACCCCCAACACCCCTCCCTATCTCTGTAACCTCCTCCAGCCCCTACACCCCTCCCTATCTCTGTAACTTCCTCCACCCCCAACTCCCCTCCCTATCTGTGTAACCTCCTCCAGCCCTTACAACCCTCCCTATCTCTGTAACACCCTCCAGCCCCTACAACTCTCCCTATCTCTGTAACGCACTCCAGCCCCTACACCCCTCGCTATCTCTGTAACCTCCTCCAGCCCCTACACCCCTCCCTATCTCTGTAACCTCCTCCAGTCCCTACACCCCTCCCTATCTCTGTAACCTCCTCCAGTCACTACACTCCTCCGTATCTCTGTAACCTCCTCCAGCCCCACAACCGCCCGAGAATTCTGGCCTCTTGAGTATCCGGCATTATAATGTTTGATATTCGGCCCGTGTGAAACGGCATGCCCCGGGTATAATTCTGGTGAATCTGCCCTGCACACCCACCAAGGCCGATAGACCCTCCCTGAGGGGCGGGGCCCAGAACTGGAGGCGGTTACTGCAGACCGGCTCTGACCAGGTCTCTGTATCGCTGACCAGATCCGTGTGATCGGCACGATGATGAGATTGTTGCATCTTCTCACTGGTGTGAGTGAGAAGTTAATGTGACGTCGCCCACTGCTGGCTGAGTCAGAACATAACAACATCAGAAATAGGAGCAGGAGTCGGCCATTCGGCCCCTCGAGCCTGCTCCTCCATTTAATACCATCATGGCTGATCCGATCATGGACTCAGCTCCATTTCCCCGCCCGCTCCCCATAACCCCTTATTCCCAGATCGGTTAAGGAACTCTTTATTTCTGTCTTAAATATATTCAGTGACCCAGCTTCCACAGCTCTCTGACTGGGCCTCCTCCTGTTCCTGTGTAACAGGCTCGAGGGGCTGAATGGGCCTCCTCCTGTTCCTGTGTAACAGGCTCGAGGGGCTGAATGGGCCTCCTCCTGTCTCTCTTTCTCTGTTTCTCTCTCTCTTTCTCTCTCTCTCTCTCTCTCTCTCTCTCCCTCTCTCTCTCTTTCTCTATCTCTCTCTCTCTGTATCTCTCTCTCTCTCCCTCTCTGTCTCCCGATCTCTCCCTCTCTCTGTGTCTCTGTATCTCTCTCTCTGTCTCTGTCTCTCTGTCTCTCTCTCTCCCTGTACTCTCTCTCTCTCTCTCTCTGTGTCTCTCCCCATCTCCCTCTCTCTGTCACTCTCTCTCTGTCTCTCTCTCTCCCTGTACTCTCTCTCCCTCTCTCTCTCTCTCTCTCTCTCTCGCTCTCTCTCTCCCTCTCTGTCTCTCCCTCCCTCCCTCTCTCTCTCTGCCCCCCTCGCCCCCCCAGTCTCTGGGTTGAAGAGCCCAGTCCCAGACTACTTGCAATGTCTGTGTGGGTGGAGGGAGCGATGGGCCTGGGTCCGTGTGGTTCTCCTTCCCCCGCTGCAGAGGGGGCTGATCGGCCGTGGGGTGCTGCACGCGGGCCTTGCGATCTCTGTGGTTGTTTTACAGTAAATACTAACCTCGCCCACAATACGGGGGAGCCAATTTAAAACCGAGTTGAGAAGGAATTTCTTCTCCCAGAGGGTTGTGAATCTGTGGAATTCTCTGCCCAGGGAAGCAGTTGAGGTAAGCTCATTGAATGTATTCAAATCACAGATAGATAGATTTTTAACCAATAAGGGAATTAAGGGTTACGGGGAGTGGGCGGGTAAGTGGAGCTGAGTCCACGGCCAGATCAGCCATGGTCTTGTTGAATGGCGGAGCAGGCTCGAGGGGCTAGATGGCCTACTCCTGTTCCTAATTCTTATGTTCTTATGTTCTTATGTATGAGAGAGAGAGTGTGAGAGAGTGTGAGAGTGTGAGAGAGAGAGTGAGAGAGAGAGAGTGTGTGAGAGAGAGAGTGTGAGAGAGTGTGTGAGAGAGAGAGAGAGTGTGAAAGAGTGCGTGAGAGAGAGAGTGTGTGAGAGAGAGAGTGAGAGTGTGTGAGAGAGAGTGTGAGAGAGAGAGCATGTGTGAGAGAGAGTGAGAGTGTGTGAGAGAGAGAGTGTGAGAGAGATAGAGTGAGAGAGAGAGTGCATGAGAGAGAGAGAGTGAGAGTGTGCAAGAGAGAGAGAGAGTGTGTGAGAAAGAGTGTGTGTGAATGAGAAAGAGTGTGTGAGAGAGAGTGTGTGAGAGAGTGCGTGAGAGAGAGAGAGTGTGTGTGTGTGAGAGAGAGAGTGAGAGTGTGTGAGAGAGAGAGTGTGAGAGAGATAGAGTGAGAGAGAGAGTGCATGAGAGAGAGAGAGTGAGAGTGTGCAAGAGAGAGAGAGAGTGTGTGAGAAAGAGTGTGTGTGAATGAGAAAGAGTGTGTGAGAGAGAGTGTGTGAGAGAGTGCGTGAGAGAGAGAGAGTGTGTGTGTGTGAGAGAGAGAGTGAGAGTGTGTGAGAGAGAGAGTGTGAGAGAGATAGAGTGAGAGAGAGAGTGCATGAGAGAGAGAGAGTGAGAGTGTGCGAGAGAGAGAGTGTGAGAGAGATAGAGTGAGAGAGAGAGTGAGAGAGTGTGTGAGAGAGAGAGTGCATGAGAGAGAGAGAGTGAGAGTGTGCGAGAGAGAGAGAGTGTGTGTGAGTGAGGGAGAGAGAGAGTAAGTGTGTGAGAGAGTGTGAGAGAGAGAGCGTGCTAAAATAACAAGAGCTCCCTCTCCACATCTCCCTCAGTCCCAACTCACTATCTCCGTCTCCACATCTCCCTCTCAGTCCCAATTCCACATCTACTCAACGACGGAGCCTCCACAGCCCTCTGAGGCAGAGAATTCCAGTCATTCACCTCCCTCTGAGTGAAGGAATTCCTCCTCATCTCAGTCCTAAATGGGTGTCCCCCGATCCTGAGACTGTGACCCCTGGTTCTGGACTCCCCAGCCCGGGGGAAACTTCCTTGGTTGACTTATGAGGAAAGGTTGAGGAGGTTGGGCCTCTACTCATTGGAATTCAGAAGAATGAGAGGTGATCTTATCGAAACGTATCAGATTATGAGGGGGCTCGACAAGGTGGATGCAGAGAGGATGTTCCCACTGATGGGGGAGACTAGAACTAGGGGGCATGATCTTAGAATAAGGGGCCGCCCATTTAAAACTGAGATGCGGAGGAATTTCTTCTCTCAGAGGGTTGTAAATCTGTGGAACTCGCTGCCTCAGAGAGCTGTGGAAGCCGGGACATTGAATATATTTAAGACAGAGATAGACAGTTCCTTAACCGATAAGGGGATAAGGGGACGGGCAGGGAAGTGGAGCTGAGTCCATGATCGGATCAGCCATGATGGTATTAAATGGCGGAGTAGGCTCGAGTGGCTGAATGGCCGACTCCTGCTCCTATTTCTTATGTCCTTATCTACCCTGTAAGACATGCAACCCGCTAACTCAATATCATCCTGTCAGTGGGACAGTCACTCAACAACCACAACATTTAACTATATAAAGCCTGAAACATTGTGAAACGTCCCAAGGTGCTACATAGGAATATTATGAGATAAAAAATTAGCGCAGGTGACCAAAAGCTTGGTCAAACAGGTCGGTTTTAAGGGAGGTGTTTGAGGAAACATAGAAACATAGAAAATAGAGGCAGGAGTAGGCCATTCGGCCCTTCGAACCTGCACCACCATTCAATAAGATCATGGCTGATCATTCACCTCAGTACCCCTTTCCTGCTTTCTCTCCATACCCCTTGATCTCTTTAGCCGTAAGGGCCATATCTAACTCCCTCTTGAATATATCCAATGAACTGGCCTCAACAACTCTCTGCGGCAGGGAATTCCACAGGTTCACAACTCTCTGAGTGAAGAAGTTTCTCCTCATCTCAGTCCTAAATGGCCTACCCCTTATCCTCAGACTGTGACCCCTGGTTCTGGACTTCCCCAACATCGGGAACATTCTTCCCGGATCTAACCTGTCCAGTCCCATCAGAATTTTATATGTTTCTATGAGATCCCCTCTCATCCTTCTAAACTCCAGTGAATAAAGGCCCAGTTGATCCAGTCTCTCCTCATATGTCAGTCCAGCCATCCCGGGAATCAGTCTGGTGAACCTTCGGTGCACTCCCTCAATAGCAAGAACGTCCTTCCACAGATTAGGAGACCAAAACTGAAAACAATATTCCAGGTGAGGCCTCACTAAGGCCCTGTACAACTGCAGTAAGACCTCCCTGCTCCTCTATTCAAATCCTCTCGCTATGAAGGCCAACATACCATTTGCCTTCTTCACCGCCTGCTGTACCTGCATGCCAACTTTAAATGACTGATGAACCGTGACACCCAGGTCTTGTTGCACCTCCCCTTTTCCTCATCTGTCACCATTCAGATAATATTCTGCCTTCGTGTTTTTGCCACCAAAGTGGATAACCTCACATTTATCCACATTATACTGCATCTGCCATACATTTGCCCACTCACCTAACCTGTCCAAGTCACCCTGCAGCCTCTTAGCAGCTCACAGCTCACAACTCACACTGCCACCCAGCTTAGTGTCATCTGCAAACTTGGAGATATTACACTTAATTCCCTCATCCAAATCATTAACATATATTGTAAAGAGCTGGGGTCCTAGCACTGAGCCCTGCGGTACCCGACTAGTCACTGCCTGCCATTCTGAAAAGGACCCATTTATCCCGACTCTCTGCTTCCTGTCTGCCAACCAGTTCTCTATCCACGTCAGTACATTACCCCCAATACCATGTGCTTTGATTTTGCACACCAATCTCTTGTGTGAGATCTTGTCAAAAGACTTTTGAAAGTCCAAATACACCACATCCACTGGTTCTCCCTTGTCCACTCTACCAGTTACATCCTCAAAAAATTCCAGAAGATTCGTCAAGCAGGATTTCCATTTCATAAACCCATGCTGACTTGGACCGATCCCGTCACTGCTTTCCAAATGCGCTGCTATTTCATCTTTAATAATTGATTCCAACATTTTCCCCACTACTGATGTCAGACTAACCGGTCTATAATTACCCGTTTTCTCTCTCCCTCCTTTCTTAAAAAGTGGTGTTACAATAGCTACCCTCCAGTCCATAGGAACTGATCCAGAGTCGATAGACTGTTGGAAAATGATCACCAATGCATCCACTATTTCTAGGGCTACTTCCTTAAGTACTCTGGGATGCAGACTATCAGACCCCGGGGATTTATCGGCCTTCAATCCCATCAATTTCCCTAACACAATTTCCCACCTAAGAAGGATTTCCTTCAGTTCCTCCTTCTCACGAGACGCTTGGTCCCCTAGTATTTCCGGAAGGTTATTTGTGTCTTCCTTCGTGACGACTGAACCAAAGTATTTGTTCAATGAGTCTGCCATTTCTTTGTTCCCCATTATAAATTTACCTGAATCCGACTGCAAGGGACCTACGTTTGTTTTCACAAATCTTGTTCTCTTCACATATCTATAGAAGCTTTGGCAAGAAAGAGAGGTGGGGAGCTTTAGGGAGGGAGTTCCAGAGCTTGGGGCCCAGGTAGCAGAAGGCACAGCCACCGATGGTGGAGCGATTATAATCAGGGATGCGCCAGAGGGCAGAATTAGAGGAGTGCAGACATCTCGGGGAGTTGTGGGGCTGGAGGAGGTTACAGAGATAGGGAGAGGTGTCGGGGCTGGAGCAGGTTACAGAGATAGGAAGTGGTGTGGGGGCTGGAGGAAGTTACAGAGATAGGGAGGGGTGTAGGGACTGGAGCAGGTTACATAGATAGGGAGGGTTGCAAGGGCTGGAGGTGGTTATAGAGATAGGGAGGGGTGTAGGGGCTGGAGGAGGTTATAGAGATAGGGAGGGGTGTAGGGGTAGGAGGAGGTTACAGAGATAGGGAGGGGTGTAGGGACTGGAGGAGGTTACATAGATAGGGAGGGTTGCAAGGGCTGGAGGAGGTTATAGAGATAGGGAGGGGTGTAGGGGCTGGAGGAGGTTATAGAGATAGGGAGGGGTGTAGGGGTAGGAGGAGGTTACAGAGATAGGGAGGGGTGTAGGGGCTGGAGGAGGTCACAGAGATAGGGAGGGCGGGAGGGGCCATAGAGTAGGCCATTCGGCCCTTCGAGCCTGCACCACCATTCAATAAGATCATGGCTGATCATTCCCTCAGTACCCCTTTCCTGCTTTCTCTCCATACCCCTTGATCCCTTTAGCCGTAAGGGCCATATCTAACTCCCTCTTGAATATATCCAATGAACTGGCCTCAACAACTCTCTGCGGCAGGGAATTCCGCAGGTTCACAACTCTCTGAGTGAAGAAGTTTCTCCTCATCTCAGTCCTAAATGGCCTACCCCTTATCCTTAGACTGTGACCCCTGGTTCTGGACTTCCCCAACATCGGGAACATTCTTCCCGCATCTAACCTGTCCAGTCCCGTCAGAATTTGATATGTTTCTATGAGATCCCCTCTCATCCTTCTAAACTCCAGTGAATAAAGGCCCAGTTGATCCAGTCTCTCCTCATATGTCAGTCCAGCCATCCCGGGAATAAGTCTGGTGAACCTTCGCTGCACTCCCTCAAGAGCAAGAACGTCCATCCTCAGATTAGGAGACCAAAACTGAACACAATATTCCAGGTGGGGCCTCACTAAGGCCCTTTACAACTGCAGTAAGACCTCCCTGCTCCTGTACTCAAATCCTCTCGCTATGAAGGCCAACATACCATTTGCCTTCTTCACCGCCTGCTGTACCTGCATGCCAACTTTAAATGACTGATGAACCATGACACCCAGGTCTCGTTGCACCTCCCCTTTTCCTAATCTGCCGCCATTCAGATAATATTCTGCCTTCGTGTTTTTGCCACCAAAGTGGATAACCTCACATTTATCCACATTATACTGCATCTGCCATGCATTTGCCCACTCACCTAACCTGTCCAAGTCACCCTGCAGCCTTTTAGCGTCCTCCTCACAGCTCACACCGCCACCCAGCTCAGTGTCATCTGCAAACTTGGAGATATTACACTTAATTCCCTCATCCAAATCATTAATATATATTGTAAATAGCTGGGGTCCCAGCACTGAGCCCTGCGGCACCCGACTAGTCACTGCCTGCCATTCTGAAAAGGACCCGTTTATCCCGACTCTCTGCTTCCTGTCTGCCAACCAGTTCTCTCTCCACGTCAGTACATTACCCCCAATACCATGTGCTTTGATTTTGCACACCAATCTCTGGTGTGGGACCTTGTCAAAAGACTTTTGAAAGTCCAAATACACCACATCCACTGGTTCTCCCTTGTCCACTCTACCAGTTACATCCTCAAAAAATTCAAGAAGATTCGTCAAGCAGGATTTCCATTTCATAAACCCACGCTGACTTGGACCGATCCCGTCACTGCTTTCCAAATGTGCTGCTATTTCATCTTTAATAATTGATTCCAACATTTTCCCCACTACTGATGTCAGGCTAACCGGTCTATAATTACCCGTTTTCTCTCTCCCTCCTTTCTTAAAAAGTGGTGTTACATTAGCTATCCTCCAGTCCATAGGAACTGATCCAGAGTCGATAGACTGTTGGAAAATGATCACCAATGCATCCACTATTTCTAGGGCTACTTCCTTAAGTACTCTGGGATGCAGACTATCAAACCCCGGGGATTTATCGGCCTTCAATCCCATCAATTTCCCTAACACAATTTCCCGCCTAATAACAATTTCCTTCAGTTCCTCCTTCTCATGAGACGCTCGGCCCCCTAGTATTTCCGGAAGGTTATTTGTGTCTTCCTTCGTGATGACTAAACCAAAGTATTTGTTCAATTAGTCTGCCATTTCTTTGTTCCCCATTATAAATTTACCTGAATCCGACTGCAAGGGACCTATGTTTGTTTTCACAAATCTTGTTCTCTTCACGTATCTGTAGAAGCTTTGGCAAGAAAGAGAGGTGGGGAGATTTAGGGAGTGAGTTCCAGAGCTTGGGGCCCAGGTAGCAGAAGGCACGGCCACCGATGGTGGAGCGATTATAATCAGGGATGCTCCAGAGGGCAGAATTAGAGGAGTGCAGACATCTCGGGGAGTTGTGGGGCTGGAGGAGGTTACAGAGATAGGGAGAGGTGTCGGGGCTGGAGCAGGTTACAGAGATAGGAAGTGGTGTGGGGGCTGGAGGAAGTTACAGAGATAGGGAGGGGTGTAGGGACTGGAGGAGGTTACATAGATAGGGAGGGTTGCAAGGGCTGGAGGAGGTTATAGAGATAGGGAGGGGTGTAGGGGCTGGAGGAGGTTATAAAGATAGGGAAGGGTGTAGGGGTAGGAGGAGGTTACAGAGATAGGGAGGGGTGTAGGGGCTGGAGGAGATTACAGAGATAGGGAGGGGTGTAGGGGCTGGAGGAGGTTACAGAGATAGGGAGGGGTGTAGGGCTGGAGGAGGTTAAAGAGATAGGGAGGGGTGCAGGGGCTGGAGGAGGTTACAGAGATAGGGAGGGGTGTAGGGGCTGGAGGGGGTTACTGAGATAGGGAGGGGTGTAGGGGCTGGAGGAGGTTACAGAGATAGGGAGGGGTGTAGGGGCTGGAGGAGGTTACAGAGATAGGGAGGGGTGTAGGGGCTTAGAGGGGGTTACAGAGATAGGGAGGGGCGAGGTCTCCAGTGGTCCTGGTTAACCCTTGCCACTGGATCAAGACCTAGCTCTGTCAGGCCCGTGTGGTGGCTGGTGTACAACGGCCACCCCACGTTAAATAAATCCACACACAGGCATCTTCCACCCTTCAGGATGTAGTTCGGGATCCGGAATATTGGCTCCTTCACTGAAACACCTGAGAACTCATCCCTCTTTGGCGTGGAAGCAAGTCATCCTCGATACGAGGGGCCGCCGAAGATCATTCTATGATTCAAAGAAATCCTGTGACTAATTTCTCCCCGTCCTCCGTCTCTCCGTGTCCCACATTCCAGCAGGGACCACGCTCCCAAAGTATTTCATTGGCTGGAAAGGTGCTTTGGAAACGCAGGTCTTTCTTTCTTCCTTCCTAACTTCTCCCTTTCTAACTGCTCCCTTTCCCATCTTCTATCGTCCTGCCCCTGCATTTCTTTCCCCCCTTTCCCCTCCCCTCCCACCCACTGACTTTCCACAATCCACTTCCCGCTTTAACGGGTGAATTAAGGTTGCACAACTATAATGTGCGCGGATGGGCGGCTCCGCTTTAAGGGCGATTCCAGAGAGCGGCCGCAACGGTCCAAAAGCGCGATGACGCAATGACGCTGGGGCGGCGACGGAAGGGGAGCTGGATCCTCCCCTGTGATTGGTTGGCGCGAGCTGTCCATCACGCAGCCGAGTGGGCGGATTCCCTCACAGGCGGGCGGCGCTGGCCATTGGCTGAGGCGGCTGCCCATCAAGCTGAGGGCCGGCTGCCATTGGCTGAGGCGGTGGATGCAGAGTAAAGCGCCCCCTGTAGGGCCAGGGAGGGTATTACAGGGTCAAATACAACAACAACAACAACAACAACAACTGATATTTATATAGCACCTTTACCGTACACCCCCAGGGCAGGTCCAGCACGGGTTAGATACAAGAAGGAAAGATGTGCATTTATAGAGCGCCTTTCTCGACCACCGGACGTCCCAAAGCGCTTTATGGCCAATGACGTACTTTTGGAATGTGGTCACTGCTGCATTGTGGGAAACGCGGCAGACAATTTGCGCACAGCAAGATCCCACACACAGCATCATCATCGTAGGCAGTCCCTCGGAATCGAGGAAGACTTGCTTCCACTCTAACAGTGAGTCCTCAGGTGACTGAACAGCCCAATACGGGAGCCACAGTCCCTGTCACAGGTGGGACAGACAGTGGTTGAGGGAAGGGGAGGGTGGGACTGGTTTGCCGCACGCTCCTTCCGCTGCCTGCGCTTGGTCTCTGCACACTCTCGGCGACGAGACTTGAGGTGCTCAGCGCCCTCCCGGATGCACTTCCTCCACTTAGGGCGGACTGGTCTTTGGGCCCAGGGACTCCCAGGTGTCGGTGGGGATGTTGCACTTTATCAGGGAGGGGGTGTCCCTTGTAACGTTTCCTCTGCCCACCTGGGGCTCGCTTGCCGTGAGGGAGTTCCGAGTAGAGCGCTTGCTTTGGGAGTTTCGTGTCTGGGGCGTGCGGACAATGTGGCCCTGCCCAGCGGAGCTGGTCGAGTGTGGTCAGTGCTTCGATGCTGGGGATGTTGGCCTGGTCGAGGACACTAACGTTGGTGCGTCTGTTCTCCCGGGGGATTTGCAGGATCTTGCGGAGACAGCGTTGGTGGTATTTCTCCAGTGACTTGAGATGTCTACTGTACATGGTCCGTGTCTCTGAGCCATACAGGAGGGCGGGTATCACTACAGCCCTGTAGACCATGAGCTGGGGGTGAGATACCTACTGTACACGGTCCATGTCTCTGAGCCATACAGGAGGGCGGGTATTACAACAGCCCTGTAGACCATGAGCTTTGAGGGTCTGGTCTTCAAACACTCTGTTCCTCAGGCGGCCGAAGGCTGCACTGGCGCACTGGAGGCAGTGTTGGATCTCGTCGTCGATGCCTGCTCTTGTTGATAGGAGGCTCCCGAGGTTTGGGAAATGGTCCACGGTGTCCAGGGCCGGGCCGTGGATCTTGATGACTGGGGGTCAGTGCTGTGCGGCGAGGACAGGCCGGTGGAGGACCTTTGTCTTACAGATGTTTAGCGTAAGACCCGTGCTTTCGTACACCTCAGTAAATATGTTGACTAAGACAATGGCCCAGGGCAGGTCCAGCACGGGGTTAGATACAGAGTAAAGCTCCCTCTACACTGTCCCATCAAACACTCCCAGGGCAGGTACAGCATGACAGTGCGGTGCTCCCTCAGTACTGCACTGGGAGTGTCAGCCTCGATTTCTGTGCTCAAGGTACTGGAGACGGAGCGAGGCTGCCACATGGTGGTGAGTTACTGAATTACACCCAGGACATGGAGCGAGGCTGCCTCCTGGTGGTGAGTTACTGAATTACACCCAGGACATGGAGCGAGGCTGCCTCCTGGTGGTGAGTTACTGAATTACACCCAGGACATGGAGCAAGGCTGCCTCCTGGTGGTGAGTTACTGAATTACACCCAGGACATGGAGCGAGGCTGCCTCCTGGTGGTGAGTTACTGTATTACACCCGGGACATGGAGCGAGCCTGCCTCCTGGTGGTGAGTTACTGAATTACACCAAGGACATGGAGCGAGGCTGCCTCCTGGTGATGAGTTACTGTATTACACCTAGATTCTTTCACCATTGCCCTGCAATTATTTCACTTTCAAGTATTTTCCAATTCTCTTTTGAAACTCGCTGTTGAATCTGCTTCCACCGCCCTTTCAGGCAGCCCATTCCCAATCACAACAAATTGCTGCCTATTTTTTTCCCTCACCTCGCCTCTGGTAACTTTGTAGGAGCTGGAGGCAGCCTCGCTCCATGCCCTGAAGTAATTCAGTAACTTACCACCAGGAGGCAGCCTCGCTCCATGTCCTGGGTGTAATTCAGTAACTCACCACCAGTAGGCAGCCTCGCTTCTTGTGCTGGGTGTAATTCAGTAACTCACCACCAGGAGGCAGCCTCGCTCCATGTCCTGGGTGTAATTCAATAACTCACCACCAGGAGGCAGCCTCACTCCATGTCCTGGGTGTAATTCAGTAACTCACCACCAGGAGGCAGCCTTGCTCCATGCCCTGGGTGTAATTCAGTAACACACCACCAGGAGGCAGCCTTGCTCCATGCCCTGGGTGTAATTCAATAACTCACCACCAGGAGGCAGCCTCGCTCCATGTCCTGGGTGTAATTCAATAACTCACCACCAGGAGGCAGCCTCGCTCCATGTCCTGGGTGCAATTCAATAACTCACCACCAGGAGGCAGCCTCACTCCATGTCCTGGGTGTAATGCAGTAATTCACCACCAGGAGGCATTCTCGCTCCATGTCCCGGGTGTAATTCAGCAACTGACCAGCAGGAGGCAGCCTCGCTCCATATCCTGGGTGTAATTCACTAACTCACCAGCAGGAGGCAGCCTCGCTCCATGTCCCGGGTGTAATTCAGCAACTCTCCACCAGGAGACAGCCTCGCTCCAGATTACGAAGGTAAACTTGTGCAAAACATAAAAACAGATAGTAAAAGCTTTTACCGATATATAAAACGGAAAAGAGTGACTAAAGTAAATGTTGGTCCCTTAGAAGATGAGAAGGGGGATTTAATAATGGGAAATGTGGAAATGGCTGAGACCTTAAACAATTATTTTGCTTCGGTCTTCACAGTGGAATACACAAAAACCATGCCAAAAATTGCTGGTCATGGGAATGTGGGAAGGGAGGACCTCGAGACAATCACTATCATTAGGGGGGTAGTGCTGGACAGGCTAATGGGACTCAAGGTAGACAAGTCCCCTGGTCCTGATGAAATGCATCCCAGGGTATTAAAAGAGATGGTGGAAGTTATAGCAGATGCATTCGTTATAATCTCCCAAAATTCTCTGGACTCTGGGGAGGTACCAGCGGATTGGAGAGCAGCTAATGTAACGCCTCTTATTACAAAAGGGGGCAGACAAAAGGCAGGTAACTATAGGCCGGTTAGTTTAACATCTGTAGTGGGGAAAATGCTTGAAGCTATCATTAAGAAAGAAATAGCGGGAAATCTAGATAGGAATAGTGCAATCAAGCAGACGCAGCATGGATTCATGAAGGGGAAATCATGTTTAACTAATTTACTGGAATTCTTTGAGGATATAACGAGCATGGTGGATAGAGGTGTACTGATGGATGTGGTGTATTTAGATTTCCAAATGGCATTCGATAAGGTGCCACACAAAAGCTTACTGCAGAAGATAAAGGTACGCGGAGTCAGAGGAAATGTATTAGCATGGAGAGAGAATTGGCTGGTTAACAGAAAGCAGAGAGTCGGGATAAATGGGTCCTTTTCGGGTTGGAAATCGGTGGTTAGTGGTGTGCCACAGGGATCGGTGCTGGGACCACAACTGTTTACAATATACATAGATGACCTGGAAGAGGGGACAGAGTGCAGTGTAACAAAATTTGCAGATGACACAAAGATTAGTGGGAAAGCGGGTTGTGTAGAGGACACAGAGAGGCTGCAAAGAGATTTAGATAGGTTAAGAGAATGGGCTAAGGTTTGGCAGATGGAATACAATGTCGGAAAGTGTGAAGTCATCCACCTTGGAAAAAATTATTTGAATGGGGAGAAATTACAACATGCTGCGGTGCAGAGGGACCTGGGGGTCCTTGTGCATGAATCACAAAAAGTTAGTTTGCAGGTGCAGCAGGTAATCAGGAAGGTGAATGGGATGTTGACCTTCATTGCGAGAGGGATGGAGTACAAAAGCAGGGAGGTCCTTCTGCAACTGTATAGGGTATTGGTGAGGCCGCACCTGGAGTACTGCGTGCAGTTTTGGTCATCTTACTTAAGGAAGGATATACTAGCTTTGGAGGGGGTACAGAGACGATTCACTAGGCTGATTCCGGAGATGAGGGGGTTACCTTATGATGATAGATTGAGTAGACTGGGTCTTTACTCGTTGGAGTTCAGAAGGACGAGGGGTGATCTTATGGAAACATTTAAAATAATGAAAGGGATAGACAAGATAGAGGCAGAGAGGTTGTTTCCACTGGTCGGGGAGACTAGAACTAGGGGGCACAGCCTCAAAATACGGGGGAGCCAATTTAAAACCGATTTGAGAGGGAATTTCTTCTCCCAGAGGGTTGTGAATCTGTGGAATTCTCTGCCCAAGGAAGCAGCTGAGGCCAGCTCATTGAATGTATTCAAATCATAGATAGATAGATTTTTAACCAATAAGGGAATTAAGGGTTACGGGGAGCGGGCGGGTAAGTGGAGCTGAGTCCACGGCCAGATCAGCCATGATCTTGTTGAATGGCGGAGCAGGCTCGAGGGGCTAGATGGCCTACTCCTGTTCCTAATTCTTATGTTCTTATGTTCTTATGTAAATCAGGAAACACAGAGTAAGTTCGTTAATCTTCATTGCACCTTTATTTCCAGATGTTAAACTTCTCACATTTAAGTTGTTGAAATAACGTGACTTGAAACATAAATGACGGACAGGAAAAGACCCGCTGCTCCATCCAGCCTGTCCCACACAACTGAGATGCTCTGTACCAGCCGACAACATTCGATGATGACTTGAAACCCGTCAGCGGCTTGTCCCGAGTTCTCACTTTTATGTCATTCCGGCTTGCACAAACACTGTCGCCAATCTGTTTTTGAAAGCACTAACTGTGACACCTTTCATTTGCCATTCCTTTGGGCCCTGCCATGCTCAGTGGATTGGAATTGAGTTACGGAGCCAGCAGCAATGAATGGATGAAACATCAGCTCCTAAACATTAATGGGCCAAATGGGAGGGTTCAAGGGGTGTGAGGCGGTTGGGGATGGGGACCTAATTATCGGGGTGCATCGGCACAATTTACGCGACTCCCATGCTGTGTTAACTTTTAGCACACTCCAGAACTCAGTTTGGTGACACCCAAAGACAACCCAGAATGAGGAGAATCCATTCACTTCCCTCCCCAAAAGACACAAGAGACAACCAGGTAGCTTGAAAATGCCGTCACTTGAAGAATGAAGAGGAGCTTACAAGGGAACAGCTTACAAAGGAGCTGATCTTCATTTGGGCATTCTCCACGCACTGCTGGCAACCATCCAAGTAGACGAGGAGGATGAGAAAGGAGGCTTAAGTGACCAGACAGACGTGATAAAGTGATTATTACCCATGGGTACACCCTACTCTGATGGGCATCCCATCTCAACAGCCAGGCTACCAATCAGAAGCTGGCAAGATCCAAATCCAGATCCTGCTGATGCAGTTTGCTGTTTGGATCTGCCGCTGGTGTCCGTGAATAACACTGACTTTGATCAATTTGTCCTGGGAGTTGGAGAGTCTGTTCCCTTGCAGGGCCCACCCTTCTCACCCTGACTACCAGTTGGTCAGTGTCCAACAGTATGTGGAGCATGTTGGAATGAAAAATAACGATTCCCTAAAAAAAAGTAGGCTTGTCTTTAACCTGGAAATGACTCCTGTGAGATTCTGAAGTCAGACCGGCAATATTCAACACGCGGGTGTATGAGAAACACGGTTTGTGAGGCAAGGAAAGGGTTAATCAGAACCACCATCTGCTGCAATTTTCTGTAGCATCCTGGAGATCAGGCAACCCCTGAGTAACAGAATCTAGAAACTAAAGAACAAAAGACTGTCCAGCCTCCGCCTGACTGCCTGAGGTCCTCGAGCAGATTGGCGATTGTCCGGTGATACGAGCAAGTCCATCGATCTGGTAAGCCTCAAAGTGCTGAAGATACTCTGGACTATCTCAGTGTGGATCATCCACTTGTCAGGGTGAACCACAGAGCGGCTGACTGTGCTGACTGTAGTATTGTCCACCCCGACCGAAGGGACTCCAGGGCCGGAACTACCCAAAACTACTGCTCAATACACCCAGCTTGCGCTCGGGCCCCCAGTGGCATCCAGGCCTCTCCCCAGTGACGTCTGGGCCTCTCCCCGGCAGAGTCCGTGCATTCGGGCCCCCTTTGGGGACGACTGGGCCTCTACTTCCCCGCGGTACTCCGGGTGTGGTCTGCCCAGGGCTTTGTGCAGCTGCAGAGGGCTGGCAGTGCCCATGGAGCAGTGCCAAGGGAGTAAACTACTACTGACTTACATCTTAAACATTTAAGAAGCTTTTAATCAACTTTTAAACTTTTAATCAACTTGAGAAACTTTTAAAACAATTTGGGAAAACTTGTAAACTTTTAAACAACTTGGAGAAATTAGTTTAAAACCTCTGGAGAAAGTTTTACATAATTTTGGAAAACTTATTTTTTAAACTTTGGAAGAAACTTTTTAAAACATCCCTCGGAACTCCAGCGGACAACTGACCTTCCTGATGCCTGCCCCCAACCAAGCCTCGGGACACCTACAATCAAGGGCACTACTCAGTGCCGAGCTTGCGGCCAACATCTCGCTGTAGGCAATTCGGCTCATACAGCAGTGCCTGGTCTCCAGTCGTCTTGGATCCCTTTGCCACTGGACCAAGACCTTGCTCAGCTAAGCCCGAGTGCAACGACCAACCCACATTAAAAGAACTCACACACAGGCATCTTTCACTTTGTTAACATGAAGTTCGGGACCTGAAACATCAGGACCCTCATGGAGAACTCCAACAGCGACAGGCCAGAACGCCTCACCGCCATAGTCGCCCGGGAACTTAGGCGCTTTGACATCGACATAGCCATCCTAAGCGAGACCCGGCGGGCAGGGGAAGCCCAGCTCAAGGAACAAGGTGGAGGTTACACCTTTTTCTGGAACGGAAAACCAGAGGAAGAACGCTGCCTTCACAGAGTCGGTTTCACCATCAAAAGTGAGCTGGTCGGCCGCCTCAAAAACTCCCCCTGTGGGGTTAACGAACGGCTCATGACTCTTCGACTCACCCTATCCCGGAACCGATGCACCACGGTCATCATTGCGTAGGCCCCGACACTCGATGCAACGAATGAGACCAAAGAGGGTTTTTATTCCAACCTCGAAACATCCCTGTCCCGCGTCCCCGCGGGCGACAAACTGATCCTCCTAGGTGACTTCACGTCAGGGTCGGCAAAGACACAGCCCTCTGGGATTGGCAGCGAGGGGATAGAGAAAGCCAGCGGTACCCTACTCCTGACAAAATGTCCAGAACATGAACTTCTCATCACCAACATCCTGTTCCGCCAGAGGGACAAATACAAGGCATCGTGGCAACACCCTCGCTCCAAACACTGGCACCTTCTCGACTGTCATCGTCCGAGCCAGGGATTGCAAGTATGTGCACATCACCCGCGCCTTGACAGGAGCTGACGACTGCTGGACGGACCAGCGCCTAATCCGATCCATCATCGACATTAAAAAGCCCCAAAGCGAAGGGGACAGCAGAAGCAATGCCACAAAAAAGTCAATGCAGGGGCACTTAAAGACCCAGGAAAGAGAGACCTGTACAGCCAGCACCTCACAGCTAACCTGGCGTGCCTTGATGACCTGAGATGCAGAATGCCCACAGTGCTTGGTCTGCCCTCCAGGCCTCTATAACCAGTGCCTGTGAAGAGACACTTGGTCACTCAACTAGAAAACACCAGGACTGGTTTGATGAGAATGATCGGGTGATCCAAGAACTAATAGATCGCAAGAGCAGAGCATTTCTGAGCCTCAAACAACAACCCAACATGGGAGCAGCAAAGTAACATTACAGACGGCTCAAGGCTGAGGTCCAACAAAAAACCCGGGACCTAACAAAAAGGTGGTGGATGGAGAAAGCACAGGAGATACAGCAGCTGGCCGATAGTCACGATATGCGAGGATTCTTCATCGCAGTCAAGACCAACTACGGTCCAAACTTCAAAGGCCCCATAATCATCATCATAGGTAGTCTCTCGGAATCGAGGAAGACTTGCTTCCACTACTAAAGTGAGTTCTTTAGTGGCTGAACAGTCCAACACGAGAGCCACAGACACTGTCACAGGTGGGACAGACATTGGTCGTGGAAAGGGTGGGGTGGCACTGATTTACCACACGCTCCTTCCGCTGCCTGCACCTGACCTCTTCACACTCGCAGCGTTGAGATTCGAAGAACTCAACACCCTCCCGAATGTACTTTCTCCACCTAAGGTGGCCTTCAGCCAGGGTCTCCCAGGTGTCAGTGGTGATGTCACACTTCACCAGGGAGGCTTTGAGGGTGTCTTTGTAATGTTTCCGCTGCCCACCTTTGGCTCGTTTACCATGAAGGAGCGCCGCATAGAGCGCTTGCTTTCGGAGTCTCGTGTCTGCCATGCAAACTAAGTGGCCTGCCCAGCGAAGCTGATCGAGTGTGGTCAGTGCTTCAATGCTGGGGAAGTTAGCCTGGGTGAGGACACTGATGTTGGTGCATCTGTCCTCCCACGGGATATGAAGGATCTTGCGGAGACATTGTTGGTGATATATGTCCAGCGACTTGAGGTGTCTTCTGTACATCGTCCATGCTCCTGAGCCATACAGGAGGGCGGGTATTACTACAGCCATGTAGACCATGAGCTTGGTGGTAGATTTCAGGTCCTGGTCTTCGAACACTCTTTTCCTCAGGTAGCCGAAGGCTGCACTGGCGCACTGGAGGCCGTGTTGAATCTCCGCATCAAAGCCTGCTTTTGTTGATAAGAGGGTCCCGAGGTAAGGGAAATGGTCCACGTTGTCGAGGGCCGCGTCGTGGAACTTGATGACTGGGGGACAGTGCTTTGCGGCAAGGACAGGCTGGTGGAGGACCTTTATCTACCACCAAGCTCATGCTCTATAGGGCTGTAGTAATACCCTCCTGTATGGCTCAGGGGCATGGACGATGTACAGAAGACACCTCAATTCGCTGGAGATATAGCACCAACAATGTCTTTGTACGATCCTACTAATCCCCTCGGAGGACAGGCGCACCAACATTAGCGTCCACATCCAGGCTATCATTCCCAGCACTGAAGCACCGACCACACTCGGTCAGCTTCGCTGGGCAGGCCACATAGTTCGCATGTCAGACACGAGATTCCTTAAGCAAGTGAACTATGCAGAGCTCCTTCACGGCAAACGAGCCAAAGGTGAGCAGCGGAAACGGTGCAATGACACCCTCAAAGCCTCCCTGATAGAGTGCGACACCATCACTGACACCGAGAGTCCCTGGCCAAAGACCGCCCTAAGTGAAGAAAGTGCATCGGGAGGGTGATGAGCACCTCGAGTCTCAACGCCAAGAGCGTGCGGAAATCAAGCGCAGACAGCGGAAAGAGCATGTGGCAAACCAGTCCCACCCAGCCTTCCCCTCAATGACTATCTGTCCCACCTGTGACAGAGTCAGTGGCTCTCTTATTGGACTACTCAGCCACCAAAGTACTCACTTCAGGAGTGGACGAACGTCTTCCTCTATTCCGAGGGACTGCCTATGATGATGATGTCCACCCCGGCCAAATGTGGCAGCAAGAGTGTCACCCCGTTGTTCAAGCACCAATGGGAAGTAACACGTCAACTTGACAGAGGGACCCAGGAGGGGGTCCCAGACTGTAGAAATACCAGACTACTGTCATACAGTCTGTCTGTAGACATGCTGACTTGCCCGGCACTGAGACTGAAAGTCGACACTGTCCTATTGGACCATTCACATCCCGAGGCTGCTGATCACTGTTTGGGGACGTGGAGCTGGAACGGGTTTCGAAGGTTACTGCCCTGCATTCCAGGTCCTAATCGGGAATGATGGACTAGATGGTACAAAGAACATTACGGTCTGGATAAAGCATTGTAAAGTCTTATGGAGGTGAATGATTACATCGATTACAGCACAGAAACAGACCATTCGGCTCAATCAGTCCATGCTAGTGTTTATGGTCCACTCGAGCCCCCCCCCTGTCTCCCCTCATCTAACTATCAGGATAACCCTCTATTCACTTCTCCCTGAAATGCTTATCTCAATCAATCATCAGAGGCAGTCTCTCGGAATCGAGGAAGACTTGCTTCCACTACTAAAGTGAGTTCTTTAGTGGCTGAACAGTCCAACACGAGAACCACAGACCCTGTCACAGGTGGGACAGACATTGGTCGTGGAAAGGGTGGGGTGGCACTGATTTACCACACGTTCCTTCCGCTGCCTGCACCTGACCTCTTCACACTCGCAGCGTTGAGATTCGAAGAACTCAACACCCTCCCGAATGCACTTTCTCCACCTAAGGCGGTCTTCGGCCAGGGTCTCCCAGGTGTCGGTGGTGATGTCACACTTCACCAGGGAGGCTTTGAGGGTGTCCTTGTAACGTCTCCACTGCCCACCTTTGGCTCGTTTACCATGAAGGTGCGCCGCATAGAGCGCTTGCTTTGGGAGCATCGTGTCTGGCATGCGAACTAAGTGACCTGCCCAAGCTGGGGATGTTAGCCTAGGCAAGGACACTGATGTTGGTGCGTCTGTTCTCCCACGGGATATGAAGGATCTTGCGGAGACATTGTTGGTGATATATCTCCAGCGAATTGAGGTGTTTTCTGTACATGGTCCATGCCCCTGAGCCATACAGGAGGGCGGGTATTACGACAGCCATGTAGACCATGAGCTTACTGGTAGATTTCAGGGCCTGGTCTTCAAACACTCTTTTCCTCAGGTGGCCGAAGGCTGCACTGGAGCACTGGAGGCGGTGTTGAATCTCCGCATCAACATCTGCTTTTGTTGATAAGAGGTTCCTGAGGTAAGGGAAATGGTCCACGTTGTTGAGGGCCACGCCGTGGATCTTGATGACTCGGGGCAGTGCTTTGTGGCAAGGACAGGCTGGTGGAGGACCTTTGTCTTATGGATATTTATCGTAGGGCCCATGCTTTCGTATGCCTCAGTAAATACGTCGACTGTAACCTGAAGTTCAGCCTCAGAATGTGTGCAGATGCAGGCGGCATCCGCGTACTGTAGCTCAACGACAGAGGTTGGGGTGATCTTGGTCCTGGCCTGGAGGCAGCGTGGGTTAAACAGCTTCCCACTGGTTCTGTAGTTTAGTTCCACTCCAGCGGGGAGCTTGTTGACTGTGAGGTGGAGCCTGGCCTCCTGTGTCTGCACACATTCTGAGGCTGAACTCCAGAATAGAGTCAACGTATTTACTGAGGCATACGAAAGCATGGGCCTTACGCTAAACATCCGTAAGATAAAGTTCCTCCACCAGCCTGTCCTCACCGCACAGCACTGCCCCCCAGTCATCAAGATCCACGGCCCTCAACAACGTGCATCATTTCCCATACCTCGAGAGCCTCTTGTCAACAAAAGCAGACAGTGATGCGGAGATACAACACTCCCTCCAGTGAGCCAGTGCAACCCTCGGCTGCCTGAGAAAAAAACTGTTCAAAGACCAGGCCCTCAAATCTAGCACCAAGCTCAAGGTCTACAGGGCTGTAGTAATACCCAACCTCCTGTATGGCTTAGGGGCATGGACGCTGTACAGAAGACACCTCAATTCGCTGGAGATATATCACCAACGATGTCTCCGCAAGATCCTACAAATCCCCTCGTAGGACAGGCACACCAACATTAGCGTCCTCATCCAGGCCAACATCCCCAGCATTGAAGCACTGACCACACTCGGTCAGCTTGGCTGGGCAGGCCACAAAGTTCGCATGTCAGACACGAGACTCCCAAAGCAAGTGATCTATGTTGAGCTCCTTCACGGCAAATGAGCCAAAGGTGGGCAGCGGAACTATTGCAAGGACACCCTCATAGCCTCACTGATACAGTGCGACATCATCACTGACACCTCGGAGTCCCTGGCCAAAGTCCGTCCTAAGTGGAGAAAGTGCATCGGGAGGGTGTTGAGCACTTCGAGTCTCAACGCCGAGAGCGTGCGGAAATCAAGCGCAGACAGCGGAAAGAGCGTGCGGCAAACCAGTCCCACCCCCTCTTACCCTCAACGACTATCTGTCCCACCTGTGACAGAGCCTGTGGCTCTCGTATTGGACTATTCAGCCACCAAATAACTCACTTGAGGAGTGGAAGCAAGTCTTCCTCTATTCCGAGGGACTGCCTATGATGATGACCTCCACCCTGGCCAAATGTGGCAGCAAGAGTGTCACCCCGTCATTCAAGCACCAATGGGAAGTAACACATCAACTTGACAGAGGGACCCAGGAGGGGGTCCCAGACTGTAGAAATACCGGACTACTGTCATACAGTCTGTCTGTAGACATGCTGACTTGCCCGGCACTGAGTCTGAAAATCTACAATGTCCTATTGTACCA
The DNA here is from genome assembly GCF_044704955.1 of Pristiophorus japonicus. Lineage (NCBI taxonomy): Eukaryota > Metazoa > Chordata > Chondrichthyes > Pristiophoridae > Pristiophorus > Pristiophorus japonicus. The sequence continues at coordinate 420,812 of NW_027252428.1, forward strand.
TTCACACCCGAGGCTGCTGATCACTGCTTGGGGACGTGGAGCTGGAACGGGTATCGAAGGTTACCTCCCTGCATTCCAGGTCCTAATCGGGAATGATAGGCGATCATGGTGCAAAGGACATTGCGGTCCGGATAAAGCCTTGTAAAGGCTAATGGAGGTGAATCATTACATAGGAATACAGCACAGAAACAGGCCATTCGGTTCAACCAGTCCATGCTGGCGTTTATACTCCACTCGAACCTCCCCCTGTCTCCACTCATCTAACTATCAGGATAACCCTCTATTCACTTCTCCCTTATATACTTTACAATCAATCATCATTGGCAGTCCCTCGAAATGAGGACGCCAAAAAAGGATGAGTTCACAAGTGTTTCAATGAAGACCCCGAACTACATCCTCAAGGTTGGAAGATGCCTGTGCTTGGATGTTTTTAAAATCTGGTGCCCGTTGCACACCAGCCACCACATGGGCTTGACAGAGCGAGGTCTTGGTCCAATGGCAAGGGTTAACCACGACGATTAGAAACCAGCTCTGCTGCATGGACCTAGTGCGTACACATATCTCATCTAGCCTCCCCTTAAATACATCGATACTATTTGCCTCAACTACTCCACATCTCACCATTCTCTGGGTAAAGAAGTTCCTTCTGAATTCCTAATTGATTTGTGGGTGACTATCTTATATTGATGTCCTCTAGTGAAAACATTCTCTCTGTAACGACTCTATCAAAACCTTTCATCATTTTAAAGATCTCGATTGGTTACCCCTCAGCCTTCTTTTATTAAGCAAAAAGAGACCCAGCCTGTTCCTCACTTTATGATAGGTTTACCCTCACATTTCAATATCATCCTTGTAAGTCTTCTCTGCACCCGCTCCAGTGCCTCTATATCCTTCCTGTAATATGGTGACCAGAATTGTACGCAGTGCTCCAAGTGTGGTCTAACCAAGGTTTGATACAAGTTTAGCATAGCTTCGCTACTTTTCAACTCTGTCTCTCTAGAAATAAACCCCAGTGCCTGGTTGGCTTATTTTATGGCCTTGTTACCCTGTGTCACAACTTTCATCAATTGGTGTATTTGTACTCCGAGATCCCTTTGTTCCTCTCCCCCACCCAGACTCGCACGATCCAAATAATAAGTGACCTCCTTATTCTTCCCACCAAAATGTAATACCTCACATTTTTCTGTTTGAAATTCATTTGCCAAGTAGATGCCCATTCTGCAAGTTTATTAATGTCCTCCTTTATAATTTGTTGCGGTCCTCCTCAGTATTGCCTACCCTCCAATTTAGTGTCATAGGCAAATTTAGAAATTGTGTTTTTGATTCCAAAGTCTAAATCATTAATATAAATTGTGAACAACATTGGTCCCAGCACTGACCCTTGTAGAACAACACTCCTCACATTCTGCCACTGTCAATAACTACCCTTTACCCCTCCTCTCTGCTTTCTGTCTTGAGGTCAGCTAGCTGTCCATTCTGTTACTTGTCTCCTGACTCCACCTTCTCTGACCTTATATTTTAGTCTATTTTGTGGTACCTTATTGAAGGCTTTTTGAAAATCTAGATAAATGACATCTACTGCATTACCCTTATCTACTCTCTCTGTTACCTTTTCAATGAGGCTGGTCAAACAAGACATTTCCTTTTGAAATCCAGGCTGCTATCCATTATTATATTTTTGGTTTCTAGATGTGCTTCTATTTGCTCCTTTAGTAGGGATTACATTATTTTTCCTATGACTAATGTTAAGCTGACTGATCTATAGTTCCCTGGACATGTTTCATCTCCCTCCTTAAATATAAGAAAGGATTGGTGATGGTGAGTGGAAGGGGCCTATAGATGGGGTGGGCTACAACATCGAGAGGAGGAAGGTTTAGAAACAAGTATCTTTACATTTCCCGGGCTTACGTCACCCACATTCTGGCGGCTTCCATACAGCTGGAGCCATGCTCGGAGCACCACCTGGTGTGGGCAGAGCTCGCTCCGCTCCGTGAATGGGTGTGGGGTCTGTTCATTGGCATTTTTAAAACCTGCTGCTTGAGGGTGAGCGGTTTTGGGATTCGTTCCATCAATTCTGCGATTCATGCCGTCAATTCTGGGAACGATGAAGGTTCTGCTGCAGCACCTCCTTGGGTCATGGAGCCTCATGTTGCATGGCCAAGCCCATTGGCAATGCAAGACCCACTGGATGATAGAGCCTGCTCCTATATTGAGGGCACACACACAGTTGTTGCTGCAGTAGATGCCCTCTGAAGGTGGTCCTCACTCTGACAGGGATTGCTCCCTCAACTCACCTGCGAAGTATTAGGCTGCTGGGCAGTAAAGCCGGCCCCAGTGATGGTGGGGAATTCGGGACATGCGCCAAACCCTACAGAAAGGTCCGCCGGACCCCAAATGTGGGCGGACCAGGACTAGTTTCACTGGGCAGTAAACTTCCTTCTGATACCTTCTCGACTGAGGTTCACCAGATGCCAGTAAACTGCAAGGTGTGAAAGCAGGGTCGGGGAGGCACTATGGATGCTCTCTACCTTGGCCTTAACTGAAGGGTACATATTAAGTCCACCCGAACTGCCCTGGAAATTGGTCGGATGAATACAGCAACAGCCTGAGTAAACCCCAAGTAAAGACTCAAACCCCCAAGTGAAGGGACTTCTGGAACCCACAGTTTCAGACTCCTCACCCTTGTGTTAAATACATGAAAAAGCCCAAACGACTGGAGGTGCTGGTCCGACTCAGGCTCCCAGCTTGGCTTCCGAAGGTGGGATGGCTCTGGGAAGCTGCCTCGGGCTGAAGAGACAGGGAAGGTTGATAGTGAGGCTCTGGGAACAGAGATGAGGGCCTCATGATCAGCCTTCCCTGCCGGTTCAGCCCGAGGAAGCTACCTGGAGGCTTCCTGTCTTCGGAAGCGATTAGTTACAGGCTCATGAATACAAAGGCCGATTGAGTTCGACCCTCCAGACATGAGCCCCCGCCTCATGGGGGAGGTGACACTGAGGCACACATATCCTCCCTCGGAGTGAGAGCCCTTGGAACCTCGATGCCCCATAGGAATTGGGAGAGATCCTGGTACCAGCAGTCACGGACTCCTCCGAGCCAGCTGGTGCCAGGGGAGGGCTCCCTCTGAATTCTGTGAAGTCTCGGGGCAACAACCGGAGCGTCCATGCTTGAGACTTTCCTGTTAAGTCCCGAGGTGGACCCCTGGCTGGCACTGGTTGGAGATGATGGCACAGACTGGGCTTTACCCAGTGCCAGTGCAGGTCACCCCAAGCAGTGCCGAACTGAGCCTGGAGTTGGAGCAGGGTTGGTGCTTGATGCCGATGCAGGGACATGAGGGCTCGATGGGTCTCTGGGGAAGGGGGGATACTGGCCGTTAAATGAAACACAAATTGAAAGGTGTGGAGTTGGTACTGAGAAATGGATGGGACACAGAGGGAGGGCATCGGGAGAATTTCAGTTACACCACCCCGCTCCTTCTGTGGTTTCTCTGCTGGCATTGATTTGATTTCTGTCACGATGTGCTCTCTCTTGTGTGTCTGATCCACTTGTCTTTGTGGTTTTGTTACTCACAACTTTAGTCTGGAGGTACTTTGATGAAACCGCCTATTTTCTCTCTCTCATCCTGACACCAACCGTGTACCTCTAGCAGAAGAACAAATGACAGATTTGTTTTTAAATCACTGGATCACAACAAGACAATGACAGGTACTTTAGAGCGAGCATTGTACAGTAAACCATTGAAGCTGTAAATGTTTAATGCAGATTCTGGGGGCAAAACTATCAACGTGTTTCTTTCCATGTAATGTCACTGGCCACAGATTCTGCTGAGTATTAAAGGTTGTGGAGTTGGGGAGCGTACACCTTCTTCAGAATCCGAGAGATGGTCCAGAATGGTGGCAATGCCATCAGGTGAACCAGGATCATTGGGACAAGGAACTTCTCTGACAATCGGAGGGCTATTGGTGGCAGTACCTGAGCCAGCTGACCTGGGAGCAGGTCCTTGACAAGGACCCAGGGATTGACAAGGTCAGAGGGCACCAGTAACAGCTGGGACAAGAGTTTCCCATCGACTCCTTGTCACACAGATTATCCCAGTTGATCAGAACAACGAGCGAGTACTGATCTGGTTTCAGTTCCCAGGGTTTGAGCATTGATGTCTGCATGGTCACTGCAGTAGGTTATAATGTTACACACTCTGACTTTCACAGGGAATTATACAAGCTGGATTAAACAAACCTTCTACAGCAACACCCTTCCGACTGTCAGCTGGTTAGTGATGATTCCATTGTTCACGCTCCCTTCACCAGGTCTTCTAGCCGGCCACATTCATTCCTAGAGAGATCAGCCAGTTAGTCACAGTCAGTACAGCTCCCTTTCCTTCACTGAAACTGCTTGTGCAACCTCTTCTGCCTCATGTTGCCCCTGTTTACAAACCTATCGTGATGTCAGTGATCACGTGATGCACAGGGTAGGGTCAGGCTTGCCCTGTGATGTCACAGTTTGACCCGTCCAGTTAAAGGGCCTCACTTTGATGCAACGGTGTTTGGCCAAAAAGCCTTGGGCCTTAGGTTGGATGTGCTGGAATACAAGAACCGCTTTGCACTTGGTTATGACCCAGAGAGTCGGGTGTTCGGGCAATGGGCAGTGATGGGATTGTTTGCCTTCTCCGTGCCCCCTTCTCTCAGTGGGGCCCAGTTACATGTGTGACTGTTGCTCACCCTGCAGACTGTCCCGAGCAATGCCCCGGGAGATCTACCAATGATAAGTAGCTGTCTACATTTACAGAACACGGAGTGAGCACCAAACTCAAGGGCTGGGAGGGGCTGGTCAGTGAGGGAGCTGAGAGTGGGACTCAGTAACCATTTGTGAGCAGGCTGCAGGCCCCAGACTAACTATTAACAACCCCAAAGAAGATCGAATAACAACAAAATGAACTGTTCCAACAAGATACTGTGCACCAGTATTACTGTATCTATTAAACTCGTTATGTTGCTCATTCTGACTTTCACAAATGATGATACAAGATCAACAGGTTAATCCCAATCTTTCAAAGCTCACAACCTTCTCTCTAATCTGCTGGTTGGTGATGTTTTCATCATGTTCTCTTCATAAAGCAGAGATGGTGAGATATTGTATGCAGCCACATTCACTCCTAGAGAGATCAGCCAGTTAGTCCCAGTCAGTGCTTTCCTTCACTGAAACTACTTGTGTCTCAGGTTGCCCCTGGGGATGTTATGTGTGTAATGCACTTATGAATGACTCCACGAGGCAATGTGTTGTACTCAAACTGTAGTGACCTTGGTCCTTTATGCAGGTGACCCTCAGGTCTCCCACCATCGTGTCCTCTGGTGGACAGCCTCTACCACAGGGGCAGGAAACCCCAGTCTCCACCAGTTGCACCCTCTAGTGGTGCCAGTATAGTATATACACAGTGTAAACCTTATTGATAATACATCAGGTAACAAGTCTCCATCCTATGCAACTATACAGTGACTACACAGAGAGCATATTTATAGTCTGCATATATAACATCACTCTCCCCCAAGTCCTTTGTGCCGATTACCTTTGCACTATGTGCTCTGGCTTGGTTCTCCCCAGACATAAGTGCCGATAGCCCTTGTACCTTGGCTGTGCTCTGGCTTGGCTCTCTCCCTGTTAACACCCAAGTCCTTTTGCCACAACGTTGTGTAGTGGTTACCAGTTTGGATGGTTCGATGATGCAGTGGAGGTTACAGTGGGTTGTGGGTGTGATCCATGTGTGTGTCCATGGCTACATACATCCGTTTTCCCCTCGCACAGTGAGATTGTGCAGCTGGCCCGTTACATTAACATACACGATCAGACACAGTGCATGTACAAAGAAAGGAAGTTACAGTTTGTATCGTGACACCTTGGTTCCGTGACTTACATTCGTTACATTTTACAGACGTGCGCCAGGATTGGGTAGATTGCATTCATGGTTCAGGCATGGTCAGTACTGAGGTAGCAGTACAGGTATGTGAGGACGCTAGTTCCGGAGCAACCGGACAGGGTCCTAGTCGTCTGATGGCGGCGCTGTGCCCCCTGCTGGCGGGGTGGGCTTGGTTCGCTCACCGAGCCAGGACTCAGGGCCTTTGTCATTGTCTAGTGGTGGGCAGAGCCACAGATGTGTGTGGCCTCCCTGTCCTCCTTTGAGGGCTGCAGAATCTTCTGCCTGCTCTCTCACGGTGTTGGGAAGCTGGCTGTTCCAGGTCCCGTTTGGGGAACTCGTTGGTTCTGACCTTTCGCTCCTGGACATGGCCGAGGTAGTGACTGGGTCTGGGGGCTGGGCCGTCTCCACCCGGGTGCTGGGCAACGACGGCCGCCTGCGCGTATTGGCGGCGTTTTCGTTTCCAGGTCTGTGGCGAATCTCCTTTAAGAGAACCCTGCTGGCTTTACCCCAATCAGATCCTTTGTTAGACACCACGTGGCGGTCCCTCAGCGTTGCACCTCGTGGTCTGGCCGCGGCCATCTTTTTTTCAGCCACGCTGCCCCTCGCTGCAGCAGGGACGCCATCTTGCCTCTGTCCTCGAGGTCGACTGACTTGATTCTTCTCTCCCGCGATTCTGCCACAAAAGCTGGAAGAGTGCCTGTGAATTCAATCTTCATCCCCAGGAGTCCTGCCACTGGAGCCGGGAAGGTACTTTTAGGTCGTTCCGGTCGGATCATTGCCACGCAGTTGTGATGGACGGTCTGTGCCTGAGGTGAGGCACTGGTCTGTTCTCTGGTGCCTGGCCCAAGCGAAGGTGAGGTTTTGCTCTGCCTCGGAGCACGGGAGACATCGATTGCTGGAGTGAAGAGGTCTTCCCATTTCCACTGGATCTTCCCCATCCACCTTCTTCCGAGTAGCGTTGGACCATCACCTGCAACAATCCACAGAGGTAACTTGTGCACCAAGCCATTATGGATTACACTTACATCCGCACTACCGAGGACTGGGATCAGCTCCTTTGTGCAGGTGCACAACTTTTCCTGTACTGGAACCAGCTCGAGTCGTTTTTCGTTCCACAGCCTCTCAAAGGCATCCTGGCTCATCACTGACTGGCTCGCTCCTGTGTCCACTTGCATGAAGACTGGAACGCTGTTTATCTCGACTTCCATCTTCACTGGAGGACAATCGGTGGTGCAGGTATACACTCCACACACTTCTTCTTGGGGCTGAGCTGCCTCTCTGGCCAAATCATCATACTCCCCCTTGGATTCAAAGTCATCTCCCGACTCCTCTGCTAGACGATGAGTCATATTTCTTTTACACATTCGCTGGAGGTGGCCCTTCATGTTACAGGCTTTGCATACGTATTCAGCAAACCGACACTGGTGAGCCCTATGGTCTCCTCCGCAACGCCAGCATGGTGCTACTCGATTAGCACCCCTCGGTGGACTCTGAGTTCTGCAACCCTGAGGTCTGTGCTCTCTGCCCTGGGCAGAGCCACATTCTACAGCCTTGCCTGTGAAAGGCACCATTCTGTGTACAGTACTTGCCGGGTTTGAGCCCACAGGATGAATAATTTGCTTTGTGCTGCAGGTCGAGGTCATGAACACCTGACTGATGCTGATGGCCTTCTGCAGGTTGACTGTGGTGTCAGCAGATAATAGCTTGTGAAGGAGGCCCTCGTAGTCAATTTCCATAACGAAGATGTCTCGCAATGCTTCGTTGAGATGCATGCCAAAATCACACAGTGCCGCAAGTCTCCTGAGGTCGACAATGTTATGTATGCAACACCTTGTAACCAGCATTCTACCACCACCAGAGGGCACATCTGTTGGAGTCCCAAGGGATCCCAGCATCCCTTGGGAGCACTGCCTCCCATGCTGTACCAGCACTCTGGAGTCAGAATAAAGAGACTAAGGTCACACTTACTCAAGTCTACAGTACTCAGTCACATTGCTTTATTTGAGACATAATAACTGGCGACGAGTAATAGATAACGAACCATCACGCGAAAATGCAGAGAACTGTTGGTATCCTGGAGAAATTCTCAGAAGGGGATGATTAGGAGGCCTTCATGGAGCGACTCGACCAATACTTCGTGGCCAATGAGCTGGAAGGGAGTGTAAACACTGCCAAACGAATGGCGATCCTCCTCACCGTCTGCGGGGCAACAATCTATGGCCTCATGAAGAATCTTCTTGCTCCGGTGAAACCAACAACCAAATCGTGTGAAGAACAGTGTATGCTGGTCCGGGAGCACCTAAATCAGAAGGAGAGCGTTCTGATGGCAAGGTATTGATTTTATACATGTCAACGGTCTGAAGGCCAGGAAGTGGTGAGCTACTTCACTGAACTAAAACGCCTGACAGGACATTGCAAATTCGGTGGTTTCCTGGAGAAAATGCTACGAGACTTTTTTGTGCTTGGCATTGGCCATGAGGTTATGATTCGCAAACTAGTGACTGTTGAAACACCGAACCTGAGCAAAGCCATAACGATAGGCCAGGCATTTATGTCCACCAGCGATAACACCAAACTAATTTGTCAGCATAAAGATGCATCGGCAAGTACTGTACACAAAGTAACGTCGTCTTCAGGCAGGAATGCATATGGCAGAACGTACACTCCTGCAGCTGTACGACCTCAGATGACTCAGAGTCCGCCATCAAACGTTAATGCGAGGCAATTAACACCTTGTTGGCACTGCGGAGGTGATCATCGAGCCCATCAATGCCGCTTCAAACACTATGTGTGCAAAGGCTGTGGAACAATGGGACACCTCCAGCGAATGTGCAGACGAGCTGCAAACCACCACGTTGCAGAGGAAGACCAATCCATGGTGGATCAAACTGAACTAGAGACTCAAACCGAGGAGGCAGAAGTGTACGGGATACACACCTTCACCATGAAATGTCCACCGATCATGTTAAAAGTTGAACTGAACGCAATTCCAGTATCTATGGAATTGGACACGGGTGCGAGTCAGTCTATCATGAGCAAAAAGGCCTTCGACAGGCTGTGGTGCAACAAGGCACAAAGGACCAAGCTAAGCCCCTTTCATACCAAGCTGAGAACTTACACTAAAGAGCTGATCCCTGTAATTGGCAGTGCAGCAGTAAAAGTCTCCTATGATGGAGCGGTGCATGAACTCCCACTATGGATTGTACCAGGAGATGGCCCCACACTGTTCGGCAGAAGCTGGCTGGGAAAAATCCGCTGGAACTGGGACAACATCCGAGCGCTCTCGTCCGTCGATGACGCCTCATGTGCCCAGGTTTTGAGCAAGTTCCCATCGTTGTTTGAGCCAGGCATCGGAAATTTCTCGGGGGCGAAGGTGCAGATCCACTTGGTCCCCGGTACACGACCCATCCACCACAAGGCACGCGCGGTGCCATACATGATGAGAGAAAGTGGAGATCGAGCTGGACAGGCTGCACCGAGAGAGCATCATCGCGCTGGTTGAGTTCAATGAGTGGGTCAGTCCGATTGTTCCGGTTCTCAAGGTCGATGGCACGGGCAGAATTTGTGGGGACTATAAAGTAACGATGAACCGTTTTTCGCTGCAGGACCAGTACCCACTACCCAAGGCAGACGACCTATTTGTGACGCTGGTAGGAGGGAAGACATTCACCAAGCTGGACCTGACCTCGGCCTACATTACGCAGGAGCTGGCGCGATCTTCGAAAGGCCTCATCCGCATCAACACGCACAAAGCTCTGTTCATTTACAATAGATGCCCGTTTGGGATTCGAGCGGCCGCGGCTATCTTTCAAAGGAACATGGAGAGTCTGCTAAAGTCGGTTCCGTGCACCGTGGTTTTCCAGGACGACATATTGATCACAGGGTGGGACACCATCCAACACTTGCAGAACCTGGAAGAGGTTTTAAGTCGGCTAGATCATGTGGGACTCAGGTTGAAACACTCGAAGTGTGTTTTCCTGGTACCAGAGGTTGAGTTCTTAGGGAGAGGAATCGCGGCAGATGGCATCAGACCCACCAACGCCAAGACGGAGGCTATCAAAAACACGCCGAGACCACAGAATGTGACAGAGCCGCTGTTCCTGGGACTCCTCAATTATTTGGGTAATTTTCTACCCGGGTTAAGCACCTTGCTAGAACCTCGACATGTGTTGCTATGCAAGGGAGATGACTGGGTATGGGGGAAATCACAAGAGACTGCTTTTGAGAAAGCCAGAAATCTGTTATGTTCCAACAAACTGCTTGTTCTGTATGACCCATGTAAACGTTTAGTGCAAACAAATCGGGAACATTGCAACCAGTCGCTTATGCATCCAGGAGTTTGTCCAAGGCCGAAAGGGCCTACAGCATGATTGAAAAATAAGCTCTGGCATGCGTTTATGGGGTGAAAAAAAATGCACCAGTATCTGTTTGGGCTTAAGTTTGAGCTAGAAACTGACCATTAGCCGCTCATATCGCTATTCTCAGAGAGCAATGGTATTAATACCAATGCCTCTGCCCGCATCCAAAGATGGGTGCTCACGCTGTCTGCATACAACTATGTAATTCGCCACAGACCAGGCACAGAGAACTGCACTGATGCTCTCAGTCGGCTACCATTGTCCATCACCGGGGTGGAAATGGCACAGCCTGCAGACTTGCTCTTGGTGATGGATGCATTTGAAAACGAAAAGTCACCCATTACGGCTCGCCAGATGAGAACCTGGACCAGCCAGGATCCTTTACTGTCCCTTGTAAAAAATTGTGTCCTCCATGGGAGCTGGTCCAGCGTCCCAGCGGAGATGCACGAAGAGATCAAGTCGTTCCAGCAGCGCAAATACGAAATATCCATACAGGCATAGTAATGATGAAAGCTATAGCCAGATCCTATGTGTGGTGACCTGGCATCGACTCAGATTTGGAGTCTTGCGTGCGCCAATGCAACACTTGCTCTCAACTGAGCAATGCACCCAGGGAGGCATCGCTAAGTTTGTGGTCATGGCCCTCCAAACCGTGGTCTAGGATCCACTTTGACTTTGCTGACCTGTTTCGAGGCAAAATGTTTCTGGTTGTTGTGGATGCTTATTCAAAATGGATTGAGTGTGTAATAATGTCTGGAAGCACGTCCACTGCCACCATCGAAAGTCTACGAGCCATGCTTGCCACGCACGGCCTACCTGATGTCCTTGTCAGCGACAATGGGCCGTACTTCACCAGCACTGAATTCAAGGAATTCATGACCCGCAATGGGATCAAGCACATCACATCTGCCCCGTTCCAGCCCGCATCGAATGGCCAGGCAGAACGGGCAGTCCAAACCATCAAGCAAAGCTTGAAACGCATGTCGGAAGACTCCCTGCAGACCCACCTGCTCAGCTACCGCACCAGACCCCACTCGATCACCGAGGTTCCCCCAGCCGAACTGCTCATGAAAAGAGCGCTCAAAACAAGGCTCTCTCTAGTCCACCCTGATCTCCAGGATCATGTCGAGGGCAGGCATTATCAACAAAGCATGTAGCATGATCGCGCGATCACGCGATATTGAAGTCAATGATCCTGTATTTGTATTCAACTATGGACATGGTCCTAAATGGCTTGCTGGCACTGTTGTAGCCAAAGAAGGGAGCAGGGTGTTTGAGGTCAAACTTGCAAAAATGGACTAACTTGCAGAAAGCATTTGGACCAAACCAAAGTGCGATTCACAGACCAGCCACGAACAACCTGAAGAGGACACCACCAACTTCGACCCTCCGACACACACACAAGTGGCAAGCGACATCACGGTTGACCACGAAGCTGAACTCATCATCCCCAGCAGCTCAGCAAGGCCGGCTGCCCAGCAGCCCAGCGAAGGCCCAACCAACTCACCCGCACCTGTGTTTGTACCGAGACCATCGACTTGGCAACGGAAAGCCCCAGATCGTCTCACCCTGTAAATAAGTGTACTATTGACTTTGTGGGGTGCTGTGATGTGATGTATTCAACACTTTGTAACCAGCATTGTACCGCAACCAGAGGGCGCATCTGTTGGAGTCCCAAGGGATCCCAGCATCCCTTGGGAGCACTGTATATAAGCAGGCCTCCCATGCTGTACCGGCACTCTGGAGTCAGAATAAAGAGACTAAGGTCACACTTACTCAAGTCTACAGTACTCAGTCACATTGCTTTATTTGAGACATAACAGGCAGCATATTTTGCAGTCTCCTGGCCCTCAGGTCTGCGGTGAGTGTAGAATCTGTGCCGAGCCGTGAGGATGCTCTGTTTTGGTTTTAGTTGGATGCGAGTTAGTTCAGTCAGCTCATCATATATCTTATCCTTGCCCTTCATGTGTGCCAGAAAGTCCCTGATGAGGTGATAGACCTCGGGCCCACAACTGGTCAGCAGTATTACCTTGCGCTTCTCCGCCAATGTGTCCGTCTCCCCGGCCAGGTCGTTTGCCACAAAATATTGCTCCAGTCTTTCCGTGTAGGCATCTCAATCATCACCCTCTGTAAAGTCTTTTAGTGTGCCAAAGGTAGCCACAATCACGTGAAAGTCCGTATTCTCGTCGCCAGTTGTTATGTCTGTAATGCACTTATGAAAGACTCCATGAGGCAACGTGTTGTACTCAAACTGTAGTGATCTTGGTCCTTTATTCATAATTCCAGAGTGAGGCACAAGCATGATGGGCAGCCTTTTATACTGGGCCCTGCACACCTATGCAGGTGACCCTCAGGTCTCCCACCTCCGTGGCCTCTGGTGGACAGCCTCTGCCTCAGGGGTAGGAAACCTCAGTCTCCACCAGTTGCACCCTCTAGTGGTGCCAGCATAGTATATACACAGTGTAAACCTTATTAATTGTACACCAGGAAACAGGTCTCTATCTTATGCAACTATACAGTCACTACACAGAGAGTATATCTATAGTCTGCATATATAACAGGTAACAAACCTATCGTGATGTCAGTGATCACGTGATGCACCGGGTAGAGTCAGGCTTGCCCTGTGATGTTACAGTTTGACCCGTCCAGTGAAAGGGCCTCACCTTGATGTAACTGTGTTTGGCCAGAATCCCCTGGGCTTTAGATTACAAGGACTAGATGCGCTAGAATGCAATAACAGCTTTACACTTGGTTATGACCCAGAGAAGAGGGTGCTCGGGCAATGGACAATGATAAACTAGTTTGCCTTCTCCGTGCCCACATCTCTGGGTGGAGGATGACTCTAGCACTCCAATGTCCTTCTGAAACAGCGTTTGTGTTTCTTGGAGTGCTGTACGCTCAGATCAGCAGTGGTGCAGCAGTCATAAGAACATAAGAACATAAGAAATAGGAGCAAGAGTAGGCCATTCGGCCCCTCGAGCCTGCTCTGCCATTTAATATGATCATGGCTGATCCGATCATGGACTCAGGTCCACTTCCCTGCCCGCTCCCCATAACCCCTTAATCCCTTATCAGTTAAGAAACTCTATATCTCTGCCTTAAATCCATCCAATGACCCAGCATCCAAAGCACTCTGAGGCAGTGGATTCCACAGGTTTACAACCCTCTGAGAGAAGAAATTCCTCCTCATCTCAGATTTAAATGGGCAGCCCCTTAATCTAAGATTATGCCCCCTAGTTCTAGCTGGAATAAACAAACCTTCTACAGCAACACCCTTCCGACTGTCAGCTGGTAAGCGATGATTCCATTGTTCACGCTCCCTTCACCAGGTCTTCTAGCCGGCCACATTCACTCCTAGAGAGATCAGCCAGTTAGTCACAGTCAGTACAGCTCCCTTTCCTTCACTGAAACTGCTTGTGCAGCCTCTCTGCCTCATGTTGCCCCTGTTTACAAACCTATCGTGATGTCAGTGATCACGTGATGCACAAGGTAGGGTCAGGCTTGCCGTGTGATGTCACAGTTTGACCCGTCCAGTTAAAGGTCTTCACCTTAATGTAACTGTCTTTGGCCAGAATCCCCTGGGCTTTAGATTACAAGGACTAGATGCGCTAGAATGCAATAACAGCTTTACACTTGGTTATGACCCAGAGAAGTGGGTGCTCGGGCGATGGACAATGATAAACTTGTTTGCCTTCTCCGTGCCCACATCTCTGGGTGGAGGATGACTCTAGCACTCCATTATCCTTCTGAAACAGCTTTTGTGTTTCTTGGGTTTGGAGTGCTGGATGCTCAGATCAATGGTGGTGCAGCAGTCATAAGAACATAAGAACATAAGAAATAGGAACAGGAGTAAGCCATTCGGCCCCTCGAGCCTGCTCCACCATTTAATACGATCATGGACTCAGGTCCATTTCCCTGCCCGCTCCCCATAACCCCTTAACCCCTTATCAGTTAAGAAACTCTCTGTCTCTGTCTTAAATCCATCCAATGACCCAGCATCCAAAGCACTCTAAGTCTGTGAATTCCTCTGAGAGAAGAAATTCCTCCTCATCTCAGTTTTAAATGTGCAGCCCTTATTCTAAGATTATGCCTCCTAGTTCTAGCTGGAATAAACAAACCTTCTACAGCAACACCCTTCCGACTGTCAGCTGGTAAGCGATGATTCCATTGTTCACACTCCCTTCACCAGGTCTTCTAGCCGGCCACATTCACTCCTAGAGAGATCAGCCAGTTAGTCACAGTCAGTACAGCTCCCTTTCCTTCACTGAAACTGCTTGTGCAGCCTCTCTGCCTCATGTTGCCCCTGTTTACAAACCTATCGTGATGTCAGTGATCACGTGATGCACAGGGTAGGGTCAGGCTTGCCCTGTGATGTCACAGTTTGACCCGTCCAGTGAAAGGGCTGCACTTTGATGCAACGGTGTTTGGCCAAAAAGCCTTGGGCCTTAGGTTGGATGTGCTGGAATACAATAACCGCTTTGCACTTGGTTATGACCCAGAGAGTCGGGTGTGTGGCCAATGGGCAGTGATGGGATTGTTTGCCTTCTCCGTGCCCCCTTCTCTCAGTGGGGCCCAGTTACATGTGTGACTGTTGCTCACCCTGCAGACTGTCCCGAGCAATGCCCCGGGAGATCTACCAATGATAAGTAGCTGTCTACATTTACAGAACACGGAGTGAGCACCAAACTCAAGGGCTGGGAGGGGCTGGTCAGTGAGGGAGCTGAGAGTGGGACTCAGTAACCATCTGTGAGCAGGCTGCAGGCCCCAGACTAACTATTAACATCAAAGATCGAATCACAACAAAATGAACTGTTCCAACAAGCTACTGTGCACCAGTATTACTGTATCTATTAAACTCGTTATGTTGCTCATTCTGACTTTCACAAATGATGATACAAGATCAAAAGGTTAATCCCAACCTTTCAAAGCTCACAACCTTCTCTCTAATCTGCTGGTTGATGATGTTTTCATCGTGTTCTCTTCATAAAACAAAAATGGTGAGATATTGTATCCGGCCACATTCACTGCTACAGAGATCAGCCAGTTAGTCTCAGTCAGTGCTTTCCTTCACTGAAGCTGCTTGTGTCTCAGGTAGCCCCAGGTTACAAACCTATTGTGATGCCTGATCTCACTGTGATACACAGGGTAGGGGCAGGCTTGCCCTGTGATGTCACGGTTTGACCCGTCCAGTTACCTTGATGTAACTGTGTTGGTCAAAAACCCCTGGGCTTGAGATTAAAATGACTAGATGCACTAGAATACAACAACAGCTTTACACCTGATTATCAACCAGCAAGCAAATGTATTGAACGGAACTGCCGTCAGCATCCAAATGTATTGTATGGAATTGCTGACCGCATCCAAATGTACAGAAATGCCTTCCAATGTACCGTGCAAATTTTTATATGAATAAAGTATATAAATGTGAGGTTATCCACTTTGGTGGTAAAAACAGAGAGACAGACTATTATCTGAATGGTGACAGATTACGAAAAGGGGAGGTGCAACGAGACCTGGGTGTCATGGTCCATCAGTCATTGAAGGTTGGCATGCAGGTACAGCAGGCGGTTAAGAAAGCAAATGGCATGTTGGCCTTCATAGCGAGGGGATTTGAGTACATAAGAACATAAGAATTAGGACCAGGAGTAGGCCATCTAGCCCCTTGAGCCTGCTCCGCCATTCAACAAGATCATGGTTGATCTGGCCGTGGACTCAGCTCCACTTAACCGCTCGCTCCCCGTAACCCTTAATTCCCTTATTGGTTAAAAATCTATCTATCTGTGATTTGAATATATTCAATGAGCTAGCCTCAACTGCTTCCTTGGGCAGAGAATTCCACAGATTCACAACCTTCTGGGAGAAGAAATTCCTCTCAACTCGGTTTTAAATTGGCTCCCCCGTATTTTGAGGCTGTGCCCCCTAGTTCTAGTCTCCCCTACCAGTGGAAACAACCTCTCTGCCTCTATCTTGTCTATCCCTTTCATTATTTTAAATGTTTCGATAAGATCACCCCTCATCCTTCTGAACTCCAACGGGTAAAGACCCAGTTTACTCAATCTATCATCATCAGGTAACCCCCTCATCTCCGGAATCAGCCGAGTGAATCATCTCTGTACCCCCTCCGAAACTAGTATATCGTTCCTTAAGTAAGGTGACCAAAACTGCACGCAGTACTCCAGGTGCGGCCTCACCAATACCCTATACAGTTGCAGCAGGACCTCCCTGCTTTTGTACTTCATCCCTCTCGCAATGAAGGCCAACATTCCATTCGCCTTCCTGATTACCTGCTGCACCTGCAAACTAACTTTTTGGGATTCATGCACAAGGACCCCCAGGTCCCTCTGCACCGCAGCATGTTGTAATTTCTCCCCATTCAAATAATATTCCCTTTTACTGTTTTTTTTTCCAAGGTGGATGACCTCACACTTTCCGACATTTTATTCCATCTGCCAAACCTTAGCCCATTCACTTAACCTATTTAAATCTCTTTGCAGCCTCTCTGTGTCCTCTACACAACCCGCTTTCCCACTAATCTTTGTGTCATCTGCAAATTTTGTTACACTCTGTCCCCTCTTCCAGGTCATCTATGTATATTGTAAACAGTTGTGGTCCCAGTACTGATCCCTGTGGCACACCACTAACCACTGATTTCCAACCGGAAAAGGACCCATTTATCCCGACTCTCTGCTTTCTGTTAGCCAGCCAATTCTCTATCCATGCTAATACATTTCCTCTGACTCTGCGTACCTTTATCTTCTGCAGTAACCTTTTGTGTGGCACCTTATCGAATTCCTTTTGGAAATCTAAATACACCACATCCATCGGTACACCTCTATCCACCATGCTCGTTATATCCTCAAAGTACAGGGGCAGCGAGGTGTTACTACAGTTGTACAGGGCCTTGTTGAGGCCACACCTGGAGTATTGTGTACAGTTTTGTTCCCCTAACTTGCGGAAGGACATTCCTGCTATTGAGGGAGTGCAGCGAAGGTTCACCAGACTGATTCCCGGGATGGCGGGACTGACATTTCAAGAAAGACTGGATCAACTGGGCTTGTATTCACTGGAGTTCAGAAGAATGAGAGGGGATCTCATAGAAACGTTTAAAATTCTGACGGATTTAGACAGGTTAGATGCAGGAAGAATGTTCTCAATGTTGGGGATGTCCAGAACCAGGGGTCACAGACTAAGGATAAGGGGTAGGCCATTTAGGACCGAGATGAGGAGAAAGCTCTTCACCCAGAGAGTGGTGAACCTGTGGAATTCTCTACCACAGAAAGTTGTTGAGGCCAATTCACTAAATATTTCAAAAAGGAGTTAGATGTACCACGAGGGGGATCAAGGGGTATGGTGAGAAAGCAGGAATGGGGTACTGAAGTTGCATGTTCAGACATGAACTCATTGAATGGTGGAGCAGGCTCGAAGGGCCGAATGGCCTACTCCTGCACCTATTTTCCATGTGACTATGTTTCTATGTTTCTATTTTGAAATATTAAAAAAATGACCGAGAGAAGATGGTGCTCGGGCAATGGGCAATGATAAACTAGTTTGCCTTCTCCGTGCCCACATCTCTGAGTGGAGGATGACTCTAGCACTCCAATGTCTTTCTGAAACATTGTTTGTGTTTCTTGGGTTTGGAGAGCTGGATGCTCAGATCAACGGTGGTGCAGCAGTCATAAGAACATAAGAACATAAGAAATAGGAGAAGGAGTAGGCCATTCGGCCCCTCGAGCCTGCTCTGCCATTTAATACGATCATGGCTGATCCGATCATGGACTCAGGTCCATTTCCCTGCCCGCTCCCCATAACCCCTTAACCCCTTATCAGTTAAGAAACAGTCTATCTCTGTCTTAAATCCATTCAATGTCCCAGTATCCAAAGCACTCTGAGTCTGTGAATTCCACAGGTTTACAACCCTCTGAGAGAAGAAATTCCTCCTCATCTCAGTTTTAAATGGGCGGCCCCTTATTCTAAGATTATGCCTCCTAGTTCTAGCTGGAATAAACAAACCTTCTACAGCAACACCCTTCCGACTGTCAGCTGGTAAGCGATGATTCCATTGTTCACGCTCCCTTCACCAGGTCTTCTAGCCGGCCACATTCACTCCTAGAGAGATCAGCCAGTTAGTCACAGTCAGTACAGTTCCCTTTCCTTCACTGAAACTGCTTGTGCAGCCTCTCTGCCTCATGTTGCCCCTGTTTACAAACCTATCGTGATGTCAGTGATCACGTGATGCACAAGGTAGGGTCTGTGATGTCACAGTTTGACCCGTCCAGTGAAAGGTCTTCACCTTGATGTAACTGTCTTTGGCCAGAATCCCCTGGGCTTTAGATTACAAGGACTAGATGCGCTAGAATGCAATAACAGCTTTACACTTGGTTATGACCCAGAGAAGTGGGTGCTCGGGCGATGGACAATGATAAACTTGTTTGCCTTCTCCGTGCCCACATCTCTGGGTGGAGGATGACTCTAGCACTCCAATATCCTTCTGAAACAGCTTTTGTGTTTCTTGGGTTTGGAGTGCTGGATGCTCAGATCAATGGTGGTGCAGCAGTCATAAGAACATAAGAACATAAGAAATAGGAACAGGAGTAGGCCATTCGGCCCCTCGAGCCTGCTCCGCCATTTAATACGATGATTCCATTGTTCACGCTCCCTTCACCAGGTCTTCTAGCCGGCCACATTCACTCCTAGAGAGAATGGGATTGTTTGCCTTCTCCGTGCCCCCTTCTCTCAGTGGGGCCCAGTTACATGGGTGACTGTTGCTCACCCTGCAGACTGTCCCGAGCAATGCCCCGGGAGATCTATCAATGATAAGTAGCTGTCTACATTTACAGAACACGGAGTGAGCACCAAACTCAAGGGCTGGGAGGGGCTAGTCAGTGAGGGAGCTGAGAGTGGGACTCAGTAACCATCTGTGAGCATGGGTACAGGCTCCAGACTAACTATTAACAACATCAAAGATCGAATCACAACAAAATGAACTGTTTCAACAAGCTACTGTGCACCAGTATTACTGTATCTATTAAACTCGTTATATTGCTCATTCTGACTTTCACAAATGATGATACAAGATCAAAAGGTTAATCCCAACCTTTCAAAGCTCACAACCTTCTCTCTAATCTGCTGGTTGATGATGTTTTCATCGTGTTCTCTTCATAAAACAAAAATGGTGAGATATTCACTGTTACAGAGATCAGCCAGTTAGTCTCAGTCAGTGCTTTCCTTCACTGAAGCTGCTTGTGTCTCAGGTAGCCCCAGGTTACAAACCTATTGTGATGCCTGATCTCACTGTGATACACAGGGTAGGGTCAGGCTTGCCCTGTGATGTCACGGTTTGACCCGTCCAGTTACCTTGATGTAACTGTGTTGGTCAAAAACCCCTGGGCTTGAGATTAAAATGACGAGATGCACTAGAATACAACAACAGCTTTACACTTGGTTATGACGTAGAAACATAGAAACATAGAAAATAGGTGCAGGAGTAGGCCATTCGGCCCTTTGAGCCTGCATCGCCATTCAATGAGTTCATGGCTGAACATGCAACTTCAGTACCCCATTCCTGCTTTCTCACCATACTCCTGATCCCCCTAGTAGTAAGGACTTCATCTAACTCCTTTTTGAATATATTTAGTGAATTGGCCTCAACAACTTTCTGTGCGAGAGAATTCCACAGGTTCACCACTCTCTGGGTGAAGAAGTTTCTCCTCATCTCGGTCCTAAATGGCTTACCCCTTGTCCTTAGACTGTGTCCCCTGGTTCTGCACTACCCAACATTGGGAACATTCTTCCCGCATCTAACCTGTCTAACCCCATCAGAATTCTAAACGTTTCTATGAGGTCCCCTCTCATTCTTCTGAACTCCAGTGAATACAAGCCCAGTTGATCCAGTCTTTCTTGATAGGTCAGTCCCACCATCCCGGGAATCAGTCTGGTGAACCTTTGCTGCACTCCGTCAATAGCAAGAATGTCCTTCCTCAGGTTAGGAGACCAAAACTGTACACAATACTCCAGGTGTGGCCTCACCAAGGCCCTGTACAACTGTAGCAACACCTCCCTGCCCCTGTACTCAAATCCCCTCGCTATGAAGACCAACATGCCATTTGCTTTCTTAACCGCCTGCTGGACCTGCATGCCAACCTTCAATGACTGATGTACCATGACACCCAGGTTTCGTTGCACCTCCCCTTTTCCTAATCTGTCACCATTCAGATAATAGTCTGTCTCTGTTTTTACCACCAAAGTGGATAACCTCACATTTATCCACATTATACTTCATCTGCCACGCATTTGCCCACTCACCAACCTATCAAAGTCGCTCTGCATCCTCCTCGCAGCTCACACTGCCACCCAACTTAGTGTCATCCGCAAATTTGGAGATACTACATTTAATCCCCTCGTCTAAATCATTAATGTACAGTGTAAACAGCTGGGACCCCAGCACAGAACCTTGCGGCACCCCACTAGTCACTGCCTGCCATTCTGAAAAGTACCCATTTACTCCTACTCTTTGCTTCCTGTCTGACAACCAGTTCTCAATCCACGTCAGCACACTACTCCCAATCCCATGTGCTTTAACTTTGCACATTAATCTCTTGTGTGGGACCTTGTTGAAAGCCTTCTGAAAGTCCAAATATACCACATCAACTGGTTCTCCCTTGTCCACTCCAATGGAATCATCCTCAAAAAATTCCAGAAGATTTGTCAAGCATGATTTCCCTTTCACAAATCCATGCTGACTTGGACCTATCATGTCACCTCTTTCCAAATGCACTGCTATGAAATCCTTAATAATTGATTCCATCATTTTACCTACTACCGATGTCAGGCTGACCGGTCTATAATTCCCTGTTTTCTCTCTGCCTCCTTTTTTAAAAAATGGGGTTATATTGGCTACCCTCCACTCCATAGGAACTGATCCACAGTCAATGGAATGTTGTAAAATGACTGTCAATGCATCAGCTATTTCCAAGGCCACCTCCTTAAGTACTCTGGGATGCAGTCCATCAGGCCCTGGGGATTTATCGGCCTTCAATCCCATCAATTTCCCCAACACAATTTCCTGACTAATAAGGATTTCCCTCAGTTCCTCTTCCTTACTAGACCCTCTGACCCCTTTTATATCCGGAAGGTTGTTTGTGTCCTCCTTAGTGAATACCGAACCAAAGTACTTGTTCAATTGGTCCGCCATTTCTTTGTTCCCCGTTATGACTTCCCCTGATTCTGACTGCAGGGGACCTACGTTTGTTTATACTAACCTTTTTCTCTTTACATATCTACAGAAACTTTTGCAGTCCGTCTTAATGTTCCCTGTAAGCTTCTTCTCGTACTTCATTTTCCCTGCCCTAATCAAACCCTTTGTCCTCCTCTGCTGAGTTCTAAATTGCTCCCAGTCCCTGGGTTCGCTGCTATTTCTGGCCAATTTGTATGCCATTTCCTTGGCTTTAATACTATCCCTGATTTCCCTTGATAGCCACGGTTGAGCCACCTTCCATTTTTTATTTTTACGCCAGACAGGGATGTACAATGGTTGTAGTTCATCCATGCGGTCTCTAAATGTCTGCCATTGCCCATCCACAGTCAACCCCCTAAGTATCATTCGCCAATCTATCCTAGCCAATTCACGCCTCATACCTTCAAAGTTACCCTTCTTTAAGTTCTGGACCATGGTCTCTGAAATTACTGTTTCATTCTCCATCCTAATGCAGAATTCCACCATATTATGGTCACTCTTCCCCAAGGGGCCTCGCACAATGAGATTGCTAATTAATCCTCTCTCATTACACAACACCCAGTCTAAGATGGCCTCCCCCCTAGTTGGTTCCTCAACATATTGGTCTAGAAAACCATCCCTTATGCACTCCAGGAAATCCTCCTCCACCGTATTGCTTCCAGTTTGGCTAGCCCAATCTATGTGCATATTAAAGTCACCCATTATAACTGCTGCACCTTTATTGCATGCACCCCTAATTTCCTGTTTGATGCCCTCCCCAACATCCCTATTACTGTTTGGAGGTCTGTACACAACTCCTACTAACGTTTTTTGCCCTTTGGTGTTCTGCAGCTCTACCCATATAGATTCCACATCATCCAAGCTAATGTCTTTCCTAACTATTGCATTAATCTCCTCTTTAACCAGCAATGCTACCCCACCTCCTTTTCCTTTTATTCTATCCTTCCTGAATGTTGAATACCCCTGAATGTTGAGTTCCCAGCCCTGATCATCTTGGAGCCACGTCTCCGTAATCCCAATCACATCATATTTGTTAACATCTATTTGCACAATTAATTCATCCACCTTATTGCGGATACTCCTTGCATTAAGACACAAAGCCTTCAGGCTTGTTTTATTAACACCCTTTGTCCTTTTAGAATTTTGCTGTACAGTGGCCCTTTTTGTTCTTTGCCTTGGGTTTCTCTGCCCTCCACTTTTCCTCATCTCCTTTCTGTCTTTTGCTTTTGGCTCCTTTTTGTTTCCCTCTGTCTCCCTGCATTGGTTCCCATCCCCCTGCCATATTAGTTTAAATCCTCCCCAACAGCACTAGCAAACACTCCCCCTAGGACATTGGTTCCAGTCCTGCCCAGGTGCAGACCGTCCGGTTTGTACTGGTCCCACCTCCCCCAGAACCGGTCCCAATGCCCCAGGAATTTGAATCCCTCCCTGCTGCACCACTGCTCAAGCCACGTATTCATCTGCGCTATCCTGCGATTCCTACTCTGACTATCACGTGGCACTGGTAGCAATCCCGAGATTACTACTTTTGAGGTCCTACTTTTTAATTTAGCTCCTAGCTCCTTAAATTCGTTTCGTAGGACCTCATCCCTTTTTTTGCCTATGTCGTTGGTACCAATGTGCACCACGACAACTGGCTGTTCTCCCTCCCATTTCAGAATGTCCTGCACCCGCTCCGAGACATCCTTGACCCTTGCACCAGGGAGGCAACATACCATCCTGGAGTCTCGGTTGCGGCCGCAGAAACGCCTATCTATTCCCCTCACAATTGAATCCCCTATCACTATCGCTCTCCCACTCTTTTTCTTGCCCTCCTGTGCAGCAGAGCCAGCCACGGTGCCATGAACTTGGCTGCTGCTGCCCTCCCCTGATGAGTCATTCCCCTCAACAGTACCCAAAGCGGTGTATCTGTTTTGCAGGGGGATGACCGCAGGGGACCCCTGCACTACCTTCCTTGCTCTACTCTTCCTGCTGGTCTTCCATTCCCTATCTGGCTGTGGACCCTTTCCCTGCGGTAAGACCAACTCACTACACGTGATACTCACGTCATTCTCAGCATCGTGGATGCTCCAGAGTAAATCCACCCTCAGCTCCAATTCCGTAACGCGGACCGTCAGGAGCTGGAGGTGGATACACTTCCCGCACACGTAGTCGTCAGGGACACCGGAAGTGTCCCTGAGTTCCCACATGGTACAGGAGGAGCATAACACCCGACCGAGCTCTCCTGCCATGTCTTAACCCTTAGATACACTTAAACTGGTAATAACAATGTTAAAAGTTACTGACCAATATAAGAAGAAAAAGAAAAACTACTCACCAATCACCAGCCAATCACTTACCCCCTAGGCTGTGACGTCACCTTTGTTTTTTTGCCTTCTCCCTGCAGCTGCACCGGTACGCCTCTCGCCGACCCCGGACTCGTGCTGCTCCGAGCTCCCGCCTCCTCGACTGACTGCTCGAGAGAGAGAGAGAGAGACAGACAGAGACACAGAGAGAGGGAGAGAGAGAGAGATACAGAGAGAGAGATAGAGAAAGAGAGAGAGGGAGAGAGAGAGAGAGAAACAGAGAGAAAGAGAGAGAGAAACAGAGAAAGAGAGTCAGGAGGAGGCCCATTCAGCCCCTCGAGTCTGTTACTCAGGAACAGGAGGAGGCCCATTCAGCCCCTCGAGCCTGTTACACAATAACAGGAGGAGGCCCATTCAGCCCCTCGAGCCTGTTACACAGGAACAGGAGGAGGCCCATTCAGCCCCTCGAGCCTGTTACACAGGAACAGGAGGTGGCCCATTCAGCCCCTCGAGCCTGTTACACAGGAACAGGAGGCCCATTCAGCCCCTCGAGCCTGTTACACAGAAACAGGAGGTGGCCCATTCAGCCCCTCGAGCCTGTTACACAGGAACAGGAGGCCCATTCAGCCCCTCGAGCCTGTTACACAGAAACAGGAGGAGGCCCATTCAGCCCCTCGAGCCTGTTACACAGGAACAGGAGGAGGCCCATTCAGCCCCTCGAGCCTGTTACACAGGAACAGGAGGAGGCCCATTCAGCCCCTCGAGCCTGTTACACAGGAACAGGAGGAGGCCCATTCAGCCCCTCGAGCCTGTTACAGAGGAACAGGAGGAGGCCCATTCAGCCCCTCGAGCCTGTTACACAGGAACAGGAGGAGGCCCATTCAGCCCCTCGGGCCTGTTACACAGGAACAGGAGGAGGCCCATTCAGCCCCTCGAGTCTGTTACACAGGAACAGGAGGCCCATTCAGTCCCTCGAGCCTGTTACACAGGAACAGGAGGAGGCCCATTCAGCCCCTCGAGCCTGTTACACAGGAACAGGAGGAGGCCCATTCAGTCCCTCGAGTCTGTTACACAGGAACAGGAGGAGGCCCATTCAGCCCCTCGAGCCTGTTACACAGGAACAGGAGGCCCATTCAGCCCCTCGAGTCTGTTACACAGGAACAGGAGGAGGCCCATTCAGCCCCTCGAGTCTGTTACACAGGAACAGGAGGCCCATTCAGTCCCTCGAGCCTGTTACACAGGAACAGGAAGAGGCCCATTCAGCCCCTCGAGTCTGTTACACAGGAACAGGAGGAGGCCCATTCAGCCCCTTGAGCCTGTTACACAGGAACAGGAAGAGGCCCATTCAGCCCCTCGAGTCTGTTACACAGGAACAGGAGGAGGCCCATTCAGCCCCTCGAGTCTGTTACACAGGAACAGGAGGAGGCCCATTCAGCCCCTCGAGTCTGTTACACAGGAACAGGAGGAGGCCCATTCAGCCCCTCGAGTCTGTTACACAGGAACAGGAGGCCCATTCAGTCCCTCGAGCCTGTTACACAGGAACAGGAGGAGGCCCATTCAGCCCCTCGAGCCTGTTACACAGGAACAGGAGGAGGCCCATTCAGTCCCTCGAGTCTGTTACACAGGAACAGGAGGAGGCCCATTCAGCCCCTCGAGCCTGTTACACAGGAACAGGAGGCCCATTCAGCCCCTCGAGTCTGTTACACAGGAACAGGAGGAGGCCCATTCAGCCCCTCGAGTCTGTTACACAGGAACAGGAGGCCCATTCAGTCCCTCGAGCCTGTTACACAGGAACAGGAAGAGGCCCATTCAGCCCCTCGAGTCTGTTACACAGGAACAGGAGGAGGCCCATTCAGCCCCTTGAGCCTGTTACACAGGAACAGGAAGAGGCCCATTCAGCCCCTCGAGTCTGTTACACAGGAACAGGAGGAGGCCCATTCAGCCCCTCGAGTCTGTTACACAGGAACAGGAGGAGGCCCATTCAGCCCCTCGAGTCTGTTACACAGGAACAGGAGGAGGCCCATTCAGCCCCTCGAGTCTGTTACACAGGAACAGGATGAGGCCCATTCGGCCCCTCGAGCCTGTTCCACAGGAACAGGAGGAGGCCCATTCAGCCCCTCGAGCCTGTTACACAGGAACAGGAGGAGGCCCAGTCAGAGAGCTGTGGAAGCTGGGTCACTAAATATATTTAAGACAGAAATAAAGAGTTTCTTAACCGATCAGGGAATAAGGGGCTATGGGGAGCGGGCGGGGAAATGGAGCTGAGTCCATGATCGGATCAGCCATGATGGTATTAAATGGAGGGGCAGGCTCGAGGGGCCGAATGGCCGACTCCTGCTCCTATTTCTGATGTTGTTATGTTCTGACTCAGCCAGCAGTGGGCGACGTCACATTAACTTCTCACTCACACCAGTGAGAAGATGCAACAATCACATCATCGTGCCGATCACACGGATCTGGTCAGCGATACAGAGACCTGGTCAGAGCCGGTCTGCAGTAACCGCCTCCAGTTCTGGGCCCCGCCCCTCAGGGAGGGTCTATCGGCCTTGGTGGGTGTGCAGGGCAGATTCACCAGAATTATACCCGGGGCATGCCGTTTCACACGGGGCGATTATCAAACATTATAATGCCGGATACTCAAGAGGCCAGAATTCTCGGGCGGTTGTGGGGCTGGAGGAGGTTACAGAGATACGGAGGGGTGTAGGGACTGGAGGAGGTTACAGAGATAGGGAGGGGTGTAGGGACTGGAGGAGGTTACAGAGATAGGGAGGGGTGTACGGGCTGGAGGGGGTTACAGAGATAGGGAGGGGTGTAGGGGCTGGAGGAGGTCACAGAGATAGGGAGGGCGGGAGGGGCCATAGAGGGATTTGTAAACAATGATGGGAATTTGGAAATCGAGACGTTTATTAATTACACCTAGGACATGGAGCGTGGCTGCCTCCTGGTGGCGAGTTACTGCATTACACCCAAGACATGGAGCGAGGCTGCCTCCTGGTGGTGAGTTATTGAATTACACCCAGGACTTGGGACGAGGCTGCCTCCTGGTGGTAAGTTACTGAATTACACCCAGGACATGGAGCGAGGCTGCCTCCTGGTGGTGAGTTACTGAATTACACCCAGGACATGGAGCGAGGCTGCCTCCTGGTGGTGAGTTACTGAATTACACCCAGGACATGGAGCGCGGCTGCCTCCTGGTGGTAAGTTACTACATTACACCCAGGACATGGTGCGAGGCTGCCTCCTGGTGGTGAGTTACTGAATTACACCAAGGACTTGGAGCGAGGTTGCCTCCTGGTGGTGAGTTATTGAATTACACCCAGGACATGGAGCGAGGCTGCCTCCTGGTGGTGAGTTATTGAATTACACCCAGGACATGGAGCGAGGCTGCCTCCTGGTGACAAAGTTACCAGAGGCGAGGTGAGGGAAAAAATACTCAGCAATTTGTTGTGATTGGGAATGGGCTGCCTGAAAGGGCGGTGGAAGCAGATTCAACAGCGAGTTTCAAAAGAGAATTGGAAAATACTTGAAAGTGAAATAATTGCAGGGCAATGGTGAAAGAATCTAGGTGTAATGAAGTAACTCACCAGCAGGAGGCAGCCTCGCTCCATGTCCTGGGTGCAATACAGCAACTCACCACAAGGAGGCAGCCTCGCTCCATGTCCTGGGTATAATGCAGTAACTTACCACCAGGAGGCAGCCTCGCTCCATCTCCAGTACCTTGAGCACATAAATCGAGGCTGACACCCCCAGTGCAGTACTGAGGGAATACCGCACTTTCGGGGAGGCGGAACTGAGGGAGCACCGCACTGTCATGCTGTACCTGCCCTGGGAGTGTTTGATGGGACAGTGCAGAGGGAGCTTTACTCTGTATCTAACCCCCTGTACCTGCCCTGGGAGTGTTTGATGGGACAGTGTAGAGGGAGCTTTACTCTGTATCTAACCCCGTGCTGTACCTGACTTGGGAGTGTTTGATGGGACAGTGTAGAGGGAGCTTTACTCTGTATCTAACCCCCTGTACCTGCCCTGGGAGTGTTTGATGGGACAGTGTAGAGAGAGCTTTACTCTGTATCTAACCCCGTGCTGTACCTGCCCTGGGAGTGTTTGATGGGACAGTGTAGAGGGAGCTTTACTCTGTATCTAACCCCGTGCTGTACCTGCCCTGGGAGTGTTTGATGGGACAGTGTA
Organism: Pristiophorus japonicus; assembly: GCF_044704955.1. Taxonomy (NCBI): domain Eukaryota; kingdom Metazoa; phylum Chordata; class Chondrichthyes; family Pristiophoridae; genus Pristiophorus; species Pristiophorus japonicus. The sequence goes on from NW_027252428.1 coordinate 448,781, forward strand.
GAGAGAGCTTTACTCTGTATCTAACCCCGTGCTGTACCTGCCCTGGGAGTATTTGATGGGACAGTGTAGAGGGAGCTTTACTCTGGATCTAACCCCTGTACCTGTCCTGGGAGTGTTTGATGGGACAGTGTAGAGGGAGCTTTACTCTGTATCTAACCCCGTGCTGTGCCTGCCCTGGGAGTGTTTGATGGGACAGTGTAGAGGGAGCTTTACTCTGTATCTAACCCCCTGTACCTGCCCTGGGAGTGTTTGATGGGACAGTGCAGAGGGAGCTTTACTCTGTATCTAACCCCCTGTACCTGCCCTGGGAGTGTTTGATGGGACAGTGCAGAGGGAGCTTTACTCTGTATCTAACCCCCTCTACCTGCCCTGGGAGTGTTTGATGGGACAGTGTAGAGGGAGCTTTACTCTGTATCTAACCCCCTGTACCTGCCCTGGGAGTGTTGGATGGGACAGTGTAGAGGGAGCTTTACTCTGTATCTAACCCCGTGCTGTACCTGCCCTGGGAGTGTTTGATGGGACAGTGTAGAGGGAGCTTTACTCTGTATCTAACCCCCTGTACCTGCCCTGGGAGTGTTTGATGGGACAGTGCAGAGGGAGCTTTACTCTGTATCTAACCCCCTGTACCTGCCCTGGGAGTGTTTGATGGGACAGTGTAGAGGGAGCTTTACTCTGTATCTAACCCCCTGTACCTGCTCTGGGAGTGTTTGATGGGACAGTGTAGAGGGAGCTTTACTCTGTATCTAACCCCGTGCTGGACCTGCCCTGGGACATTGTCTTAGTCAACATATTTACTGAGGTGTACGAAAGCACGGGCCTTACGCTGAACATCTGTAAGACAAAGGTCCTCCACCAGCCTGTCCTCGCCGCACAGCACTGCCCCCAGTCATCAAGATCCACGGCCCGGCCCTGGACACCGGGGACCATTTCCCAAACCTCGGGAGCCTCCTATCAACAAGGGCAGGCATTGGCGACGAGATCCAACACTGCCTCCAGTGCGCCAGTGCAGCCTTCGGCCGCCTGAGGAACAGAGTGTTTGAAGACCAGACCCTCAAACCTACCACCGAGCTCATGGTCTACAGGGCTGTAGTGATACCCGCCCTCCTGTATGGCTCAGAGACATGGACCATGTACAGTAGACACCTCAAGTCAACGATTTCTCCGCAAGATCCTGCAAATCCCCCGGGAGGACAGACGCACCAACGTTAGCGTCCTCGACCAGGCCCAACATCCCCAGCATCGAAGCACTGACCACACTCGACCAGCTCCGCTGGGCAGGGCCACATTGTCCGCACGCCCCAGACACGAGACTCCCAAAGCAAGCGCTCTACTCGGAACTCCTTCACGGCAAGCAAGCCCCAGGTGGGCAGAGGAAACGTTACAAGGGACACCCCTCCCTGATAAAGTGCAACATCCCCACCGACACCTGGGAGTCCCTGGGCCCAAAGACCAGTCCGCCCTAAGTGGAGTAAGTGCATCCGGGAGGGCGCTGAGCACCTCGAGTCTCGTCGCCGAGAGCGTGCAGAGACCAAGCGCAGGCAGCGGAAGGAGCGTGCGGCAAACCAGTCCCACCCTCCCCTTCCCTCAACCACTGTCTGTCCCACCTGTGACAGGGACTGTGGTTCCCGTATTGGGCTGTTCAGTCACCTCAGGACTCACTGTTAGAGTGGAGGCAAGTCTTCCTCGACTCCGAGGGACTGCCTCTGATGATGATGCTGTGTGTGGGATCTTGCTGTGCGCAAATTGTCTGCCGCGTTTCCCACAATGCAACAGTGACCACACTCCAAAAGTACGTCATTGGCCGTAAAGCGCTTTGGGACGTCCGGTGGTCGAGAAAGGCGCTCTATAAATGCACGTCTTTCCTTCTTGTATCTAACCCGTGCTGGACCTGCCCTGGGGGTGTACGGTGAAGGTGCTATATAAATATCAGTTGTTGTTGTTGTTGTTGTATTTGACCCTGTAATACCCTCCCTGGCCCTACAGGGGGCGCTTTACTCTGCATCCACCGCCTCAGCCAATGGCAGCCGGCCCTCAGCTTGATGGGCAGCCGCCTCAGCCAATGGCCACCGCCACCTGCCTGTGAGGGAATCCGCCCACTCGGCTGCGTGATGGACAGCTCCCGCCAACCAATCACAGGGGAGGCTCCAGCTCCCCTTCCGTCGCCGCTCCAGCGTCGATGCGTCATCGCGCTTTTGGACCGCAGCGGCCGCTCTCGGGAATCGCCCTTAAAGCGGAGCCGCCCATCCGCGCACATTATAGTTGTGCAACCTTAATTCACCCGTTAAAGCGGGAACTGGATTGTGGAAAGTCAGTGGGTGGGAGGGGAGGGGAAAGGGGGGAAAGAAATGCAGGGGCAGGACGATAGAAGATGGGAAAGGGAGAAGTTAGAAAGGGAGAAGTTAGGAAGGAAGAAAGAAAGACCTGCGTTTACAAAGCACCTTTACAGCCAATGAAATACTTTGGGAGCGTGGTCCCTGCTGGAATGTGGGACACGGAGAGACGGAGGACGGGGAGAAATTAGTCACAGGATTTCTTTGAATCATAGAATGATCTTCGGCGGCCCCTCGTATCGAGGATGACTTGCTTCCACGCCAAAGAGGGATGAGTTCTCAGGTGTTTCAGTGAAGGACCCAATATTCCGGATCCCGAACTACATCCTGAAGGGTGGGAGATGCCTGTGTGTGGATTTATTTAACGTGGGGTGGTCGTTGTACACCAGCCACCACACGGGTCTGACAGAGCGAGGTCTTGGTCCAGGGGCAAGGGTTAACCAGGACCAATGGAGACCTGCTCTGTTCCACAGGCAATCCCTCCATGGCCCCTCGCCCCTCCCTATCTCTGTAACCCCCTCCAGCCCCTACACCCTTCCCTATCTCTGCAACCTCCTCCAGCCCTTACAACCCTCCCTATCTCTGTAACCCCCTCCAGTCCCTACAACCCTCCCTATCTCTGTAACTTCCTCCAGCTCCCACACCACTCCCTATCCCTGTAACCTGCTCCAGCCCCGACACCTCTCCCTATCTCTGTAACCTCCTCCAGCCCCACAACCCCCTCAGATGTCTGCACTCTTCTAATTCTGCCCTCTGGAGCATCCCTGATTATAATCGCTCCACCATCGGTGGCCGTGCCTTCTGCTACCTGGGCCCCAAGCTCTGGAACTCCCTCCCTAAAGCTCCCCACCTTTCTTTCTTGCCAAAGCTTCTATAGATATGTGAAGAGAACAAGATTTGTGAAAACAAACGTAGGTCCCTTGCAGTCGGATTCAGGTGAATTTATAATGGGGAACAAAGAAATGGCAGACAAATTGAACAAATACTTTGGTTTAGTCGTCACGAAGGAAGACACAAATAACCTGCCGGAAATACGAGGGGACCAAGCGTCTTGTGAGAAGGAGGAACTGAAGGAAATCCTTATTAGGCGGGAAATTGTGTCAGCAAAATTGATGGGATTGAAGGCTGATAAATCCCCGGGGCCTGATAGTCTGCATCCCAGAGTACTTAAGGAAGTAGCCCTAGAAATAGTGGATGCATTGGTGGTCATTTTCCAACAGTCTATCGACTCTGGATCAGTTCCTATGGACTGGAGGGTAGTTAATGTAACACCACTTTTTAAGAAAGGAGGGAGAGAGAAAACGGGTAATTATAGACCGGTTAGCCTGATATCAGTAGTGGGAAAAATGTTGGAATCAATTATTAAGGATGAAATAGCAGCACATTTGGA
>NW_027252428.1:457500-515000 GCF_044704955.1 Pristiophorus japonicus
CCGTTTCACACGGGCCGATTATCAAACATTATAATGCCGGATACTCAAGAGACCAGAATTCACGGGCGGTTGTGGGGCTGGAGGAGGTTACAGAGATAGGGAGGGGTGTAGGGACTGGAGGAGGTTACAGAGATAGGGAGGGGTGTAGGGACTGGAGGAGGTTACAGAGATAGGGAGGGGTGTAGGGGCTGGAGGTGGTTACAGAGATAGCGAGGGGTGTAGGGGCTGGAGGAGGTTACAGAGATAGGGAGGGGTGTAGGGGCTGGAGGAGGTTACAGAGATAGGGAGGGGTGTACGGGCTGGAGGGGGTTACAGTGATAGGTAGGGGTGTAGGGGATGGAGGAGGTTACAGAGATAGGGAGCACGGGAGGGGCCATAGAGGGATTTGTAAACAATTATGGGAATTTGGAAATCGAGGCGTTTGTTAATTACACCTAGGACACCGAGGCTGCCTCCTGGTGGCGAGTTACTGCATTTCACCCAGGACATGGAGCGAGGCTGCTTCCTGGTGGTGAGTTATTGAATTGCACCCAGGACATGGAGCGAGGCTGCCTCCTGGTGGTGAGTTACTGAATTACACCCAGGACATGGAGCAAGGCTGCCTCCTGGTGGTGAGTTTCTGAATTACACCCGGGACATGGAGCGAGGCTGCCTCCTGTTGGTGAGTTACTGCATTACACCCAGGACATGGAGCGAGGCTGCCTCCTGGTGGTGAGTTACTGAATTACACCCAGGACATGGAGCGAGGCTGCCTCCTGGTGGTGAATTACTGCATTACACATAGGACATGGAGCGAGGCTGCCTCCTGGTGGTAAGTTACTGCATTACACCCAGGACATGGTGCGAGGCTGCCTCCTGGTGGTGAGTTACTGAATTACACCCAGGATATGGAGCAAGGCTGCCTCCTGCTGGTGAGTTGCTGAATTACACCCGGGACATGGCGCGAGACTGCCTCCTGGTGGTGAATTTCTGCATTACACCAAGGACATGGAGCAAGGCTGCCTTCTGGTGGTGAGTTATTGAATTACACCCAGGACTTGGGGCGAGGCTGCCTCCTGGTGGTGAGTTACTGAATTACACCCAGGACATGGAGCGAGGCTGCCTCCTGGTGATAAGTTATTGAATTACACCCTAGACATGGAGCGAGGCTGCTCCTGGTGGTAAGTTACTGAATTACACCCAGGACATGGAGCGAGGCTGCCTCCTGGTGGTGAGTTACTGAATTACACCCGGGACATGGAGCGAGGCTGCCTCCTGCTCCGACAAAGTTACCAGAGGCGAGGTGTGGGAAAAAAATATGCAGCAATTTGTTGTGATTGGGAATGGGCTGCCTGAAAGACCGGTGGAAGCAGATTCAACAGCGAGTTTCAAAAGAGAATTGGAAAATAATTGAAAGTGAAATAATTGCAGGGCAATGGTGAAAGAATCTAGGTGTAATTCAGTAACTCACCACCAGGAGGCAGCCTCGCTCCATGTCCTGGGTGTAATTCAGTAACTCACCACCAGGAGGCAGCCTCGCTCCATGTCCTGGGTGTAATTCAGTAACTCACCACCAGGAGGCAGCCTCGCTCCATGTCCTGGGTGTAATGCAGTAACTCACCACCAGGAAGCAGCCTCGCTCCATGTCCTGGGTGTAATGCAGTAACTCACCACCAGGCGGCCGCCTCGCTCCGTCTCCAGTACCTTGAGCGCATAAATCGAGGCTGACACTCCCAGTTCAGTACTGAGGGAATGCCGCACTTTCGGTGAGGCGGAACTGAGGGAGCACCGCACTGTCATGCTGTAACTGCATTGGCAGTGTTTGATGGGACAGTGTAGAGGGAGCTTTACTCTGTATCTAACTCCGTGCTGTACCTGCCCTGGGAGTGTTTGATGGGACAGTGTAGAGAGAGCTTTACTCTGTATCTAACCCCCGGTACCTGCCCTGGGAGTGTTTGATGGGACAGTGTAGAGGGAGCTTTACTCTGTATCCAACCCCATGCTGGACCTGCCCTGGGCCATAGTCTTAGTCAACATATTTACTGAGGCGTACGAAAACATGGGTCTTACGCTAAACATCCGCAAGACAAAGGTCCTCCATCAGCCTGCCCTCGCCGCACAGCACTGCCCCCCAGTCATCAAGATCCACGGCCCGGCCCTGGACACCGCGGACCATTTCCCAAACCTCGGGAGCCTCCTATCAACAAGAGCAGGCATCGACGACGAGATCCAACACCGCCTCCAGTGCAGCCTTCGGCTGCCTGAGGAACAGAGGGTTTGAAGATCAGGCCCTCAAATCCACCACCAGGCTCATGGTCTACAGGGCTGCAGTGATACCCGCCCTCCTGTGTGGCTCAGAGACACGGACCATGTACAGTAAACACCTCAAGTCGCTGGAGAAATACCACCAACGATGTCTCCGCAAGATCCTACAAATCCCCCGGGAGGACAGACGCACCAACGTTAGCGTCCTAGACCAGGCCAACATCCCCAGCATCGAAGCACAGTCGACCAGCTCCGCTGGGCAGGGCCACATTGTCCGCGCGCCCCAGACACGAGACTCCCAAAGCAAGCGCTCTACTCGGAACTCCTTCACAGCAAGCGAGCCCCAGGTGGGCAGAGGAAACGTTACAAGGGACACCCTCCCTGATAAAGTGCAACATCCCCACCCACACCTGGGAGTCCCTGGCCCAAAGACCAGTCCGCCCTAAGTGGAGGAAGTGCATCCGGGAGGGCGCTGAGCACCTCGAGTCTCGTCGCCGAGAGCGTGCAGAGACCAAGCGCAGGCAGCGGAAGGAGCGTGCGGCAAACCAGTCCCACCCTCCCCTTCCCTCAACCACTGTCTGTCCCACCTGTGACACGGACTGTGGTTCCCGTATTGGACGGTTCAGTCACCTGAGAACTCACTGTTAGAGTGGAGGCAACTCTTCCTCGATTCCGAGGGACTGCCTCTGATGATGATGCTGTGTGTGGGATCTTGCTGTGCGCAAATTGTCTGCCGCGTTTCCCACAATGCAACAGTGACCACACTCCAAAAGTACGTCATTGGCCGTAAAGCGCTTTAGGACGTCCGGTGGTCGAGAAAGGCGCTCTATAAATGCACGTCTTTCCTTCCCTGGGGGTGTACGGTAAAGGTGCTATATAAATATCAGTTGTTGTTGTTGTTGTTGTATTTGACCCTGTAATACCCTCCCTGGCCCTACAGGGGGCGCTTTACTCTGAATCCACCGCCTCAGCCAATGGCAGCCGGCCCTCAGCTTGATGGGCAGCCGCCTCAGCCAATGGTCAGCGCCGCCCGCCTGTGAGGGAATCCGCCCACTCGGCTGCGTGATGGACAGCTCCCGCCAACCAATCACAGGGGAGGCTCCAGCTCCCCTTCCGTCGCCGCCCCAGCGTCGTTGCGTCATCGCGCTTTTGGACCGCAGCGGCCGCTCTCGGGAATCGCCCTTAAAGCGGAGCCGCCCATCCGCGCACATTATAGTTGTGCAACCTTAATTCACCCGTTAAAGCGGGAACTGGATTGTGGAAAGTCAGTGGGTGGGAGAGGAGGGGAAAGGGGGCAAAGAAATGCAGGGGCAGGACGATAGAAGATGGGAAAAGGAGAAGTTAGAAAGGGAGAAGTTAGGAAGGAAGAAAGAAAGACCTGCGTTTACAAAGCACCTTTCCAGCCAATGAAATACTTTGGGAGCGTGGTCCCTGCTGGAATGTGGGACACGGAGAGACGGAGGACGGGGAGAAATTAGTCACAGGATTTCTTTGAATCATAGAATGATCTTCGGTGGCCCCTCGTATCGAGGATGACTTGCTTCCACGCCAAAGAGGGATGAGTTCTCAGGTGTTTCAGTGAAGGAGCCAATATTCCGGATCCCGAACTACATCCTGAAGGGTGGGAGATGCCTGTGTGTGGATTTATTTAACGTGGGGTGGTCGTTGTACACCAGCCACCACACGGGTCTGACAGAGCGAGGTCTTGGTCCAGGGGCAAGGGTTAACCAGGACCAATGGAGACCTGCTCTGTTCCACAGGCAATCCCTCCATGGCCCCTCGCCCCTCCCTATCTCTGTAACCCCCTCCAGCCCCTACACCTCTCCCTATCTCTGCAACCTCCTACAGCCCTTACAACCCTTCCCTATCTCTGCAACCTCCTCCAGCCCTTACAACCCTTCCCTATCTCTGTAACCTCCTCCAGTCCCTACACCCCTCCCTATCTCTGTAACTCCCTTCAGCCCCTACACCCCTCCCTATCTCTGTAACCTCCTCCAGCCCCTACACCCCTCCCTATCTCTGTAACCCCCTCCAGCCCCTACACCCCTCCCTATCTCTGTAACTCCCTTCAGCCCCTACACCCCTCCCTATCTCTGTAACCTCCTCCAGCCCCTACACCCCTCCCTATCTCTGTAACCTCCTCCAGCCCCTACACCCCTCCCTATCTCTGTAACCTCCTCCAGCCCCTACACCCCTCCCTATCTCTGTAACCTCCTCCAGCCCTTACACCCCTCCCTATCTCTGTAACCCCCTCCAGTCCCTACACCCGTCCCTATCTCTGTAATCTCCTCCAGCCACTGCACCCCTCCCTATCTCTGTAACCCCCTCCAGACCCTACACCCCTCCCTATCTCTGTAACCACCCTCCAACCCCTACACCCCTCCCCATCTCTGTAACCCCCTCCAGCCCCTCCACCCCTCCCTATCTCTGTAACCTCCTCCAGCCCCAACACCCCTCCCTATCTCTGTAACCCCCTCCAGCCCCTACACCCCTCCCTATCTCTGTAACCTCCTCCAGCCCCTACACCCCTCCCTATCTCTGTAACCTCCTCCAGCCCCTACACCCCTCCCTATCTCTGTAACCTCCTCCAGCCCCAACACCCCTCCCTATCTCTGTAACCCCCTCCAGACCCTACAACCCTCCCTATGTCTGTAACCCCCTCTAGTCCCTCGCCCCTCCCTATCTCTGTAACCCCCTCCAGCCCCTACACCCCTCCCTATCTCTGTAACCTCCTCCAGCCCCTACACCCCTCCCTATCTCTGTAACCTCCTCCAGCCCCTACACCCCTCTCTATCTCTGCAACCTCCTCCAGCCCTGACAACCCTTCCCTATCTCTGTAACCTCCTCCAGCCCCAACACCCCTCCCTATCTCTGTAACCCCCTCCAGCCCATACACCCCTCCCTATCTCTGTAACCTCCTCCAGCCCCTACACCCCTCCCTATCTCTGTAACCTCCTCCAGCCCCTACACCTCTCCCTATCTCTGTAACCTCATCCAGCCTCTACACCCCTCCCTATCTCTGTAACCTCCTCCAGCCCCTACACCTCTCCCTATCTCTGTAACCTCATCCAGCCCCTACACCCCTCCCTATCTCTGTAACCTCATCCAGCCCCTACACCCCTCCCTATCTCTGTAACCTCATCCAGCCCCTACACCCCTCCCTATCTCTGTAACCTCCTCCAGCCCCTACACCTCTCCCTATCTCTGTAACCTCCTCCAGCCCCTATACCCCTCCCTATCTCTGCAACCTCCTACAGCCCTTACAACCCTTCCCTATCTCTGCAACCTCCTCCAGCCCTTACAACCCTTCCCTATCTCTGTAACCTCCTCCAGTCCCTACACCCCTCCCTATCTCTGTAACCCCCTCCAGTCCCTACACCCCTCCCTATCTCTGTAACTTCCTCCAGTCCCTACACCCCTCCCGATCTCTGTAACCCCCTCCAGTCCCTACACCCCTCCCTATCTGTAACCCCCTCCAGTCCCTACACCCCTCCCTATCTCTGTAACTTCCTCCAGCCCCACAACTCCCCGAGATGTCTGCACTCCTCTAATTCTTCCCTCTGGAGCATCCCTGATTATAATCGCTCCACCATCAGTGGCTGTGCCTTCTGCTACCTGGGCCCCAAGCTCTGGAAATCCCTCCCTAAACCTCCCCACCTCTCTTTCTTGCCAAAGCTTCTATAGATATTGAAGAGAACAAGATTTGTGAAAACAAACGTAGGTCCCTTGCAGTCGGATTCAGGTGAATTTATAATGGGGAACAAAGAAATGGCAGACTAATTGAACAAATACTTTGGTTCTGTCGTCACGAAGGAAGATACAAATAACCATCCGGAAATACTCGTGGACCAAGCGTCTCGTGAGAAGGAGGAACTGAAGGAAATCCTTATTAGGTGGGAAATAGTGTTAGGGAAATTGATGGGATTGAAGGCCGATAAATCCCCGGGGCCTGATAGTCTGCATCCCAGAGTACTTCAGGAAGTAGCCCTAGAAATAGTGGATGCATTGGTGATCATTTTCCAACAGTCTATCGACTCTGGATTAGTTCCTAAGGACTGGAGGGTAGCTAATGTAACACCACTTTTTAAGAAAGGAGGGAGAGAGAAAACGGGTAATTATAGACCGGTTAGTCTGACATCAGTAGTGGGAAAAATGTTGGAATCAATTATTAAAGATGAAATAGCAGCACATTTGGAAAGCAGTGACAGGATCGGTCCAAGTCAGCATAGATTTATGAAAGGGAAATCCTGCTTGACGAATCTTCTGGAATTTTTTGAGGATGTAACTGGTAGAGTGGACAAGGGAGAACCAGTGGATGTGGTGTATTTGGACTTTCAAAAGGCTTTTGACAAGGTCCCACACAAGAGATTGGTGTGCAAAATCAAAGCACATGGTATTGGGGGTAATGTACTGATGTGGATAGAGAACTGGTTGGCAGACAGGAAGCAGAGAGTCGGGATATATGGGTCCTTTTCAGAATGGCAGGCAGTGACTAGTGGGGTGCCGCAGGGCTCAGTGCTGGGACCCCAGCTCTTTACAATATATATTAATGTTTTGGATGACGGAATTAAGTGCAATATCTCCAAGTTTGCAGATGACACTAAGCTGGGTGGTGGTGTGAGCTGTGAGGAGGACGCTAAGAGGCTGCAGGGTGACTGGGACAGGTTAGGTGAGTGGGCAAATGCATGGCAGATGCAGTATAATGTGGATAAATGTGAGGTTATCCACTTTGGTGGCAAAAACACGAAGGCAGAATATTATCTGAATGGCGGCAGATGAGGAAAAGGGGAGGTGCAACGAGACCTGGGTGTCATGGTTCATCAGTCATTTAAAGTTGCCATGCAGGTACAGCAGGCGGTGAAGAAGGCAAATGGTATGTTGGCCTTCATAGCGAGGGGATTTGAGTATAGGAGCAGGGAGGTCTTACTGCAGTTGTACAGGGCCTTAGTGAGGCCTCACCTGGAATATTGTTTTCAGTTTTGGTCTCCTAATCTGAGGAAGGACGTTCTTGCTATTGAGGGAGTGCAGCGAAGGTTCACCAGACTGATTCCCGGGATGGCAGGACTGACATATGAGGAGAGATTGGATCAACTGGGTCTTTATTCACTGGAGTTTAGAAGGATGAGAGGGGATCTCATAGAAACATATAAAATTCTGACGGAACTGGACAGGTTAGATGCGGGAAGAATGTTCCCGATGTTGGGGAAGTCCAGAACCAGGGGACACAGTCTAAGGATAAGGGGTAGGCCATTTAGGACCGAGATGAGGAGAAACTTCTTCAGTCAGAGAGTGGTGAACCTGTGGAATTCTCTACCGCAGAGAGTTGTTGAGGCCAGTTCATTGGATATATTCAAGAGGGAGTTAGATATGGTCCTTACGGCTAAAGGGATCAAGGGGTATGGAGAGAAAGCAGGAAAGGGGTACTGAGGTGAATGATCAGCCATGATCTTATTGAATGGTGGTGCAGGCTCGAAGGGCCGAATGGCCTACTCCTGCACCTATTTTCTATGTTTCTATGTTTCCTCAAACACCTCCCTTAAAACCGATCTGTTTGACCAAGCTTTTGGTCACCTGCGCTAATTTCTAATTTAGCGTCTCGGTGTCAAATTTTTTATCTCATAATATTCCTATGTAGCACCTTGGGACGTTTCACAATGTTTCAGGCGTTATATAGTTAAATGTTGTGGTTGTTGAGTGACTGTCCCACTGACAGGAAGATATTGAGTTAGCGGGTTGCATGTCTTACAGGGATTGACAGGGTAGATAAGGACATCAGAAATAGGAGCAGGAGTCGGCCATTCGGCCCCTCGAGCCTGCTCCGCCATTTAATACCATCATGGCTGATCCGATCATGGACACAGCTCCACTTCCCTGCCCGTCACCTTATCCCCTTATCGGTTAAGGAACTGTCTATCTCTGTCTTAAATATATTCAATGTCCCAGCTTCCACAGCTCTCTGAGGCAGCGAATTCCACAGATTTACAACCCTCTGAGAGAAGAAATTCCTCCTCATCTCAGTTTTAAATGGGCGGGCCCTTATTCTAAGACCATGCCCCCTAGTTCTAGTCTCCCCCATCAGTGGGAACATCCTCTCTGCATCCACCTTGTCGAGCCCCCTCATAATCTGATACGTTTCGATAAGATCACCTCTCATTCTTCTGAATTCCAATGAGTAGAGGCCCAACCTCCTCAACCTTTCCTCATAAGTCAACCAAGGAAGTTTCCCCCGGGCTGGGGAGTCTAGAACCAGGGGTCACAGTCTCAGGATCGGGGGACACCCATTTAGGACTGAGATGAGGAGGAATTCCTTCACTCAGAGGGAGGTGAATGACTGGAATTCTCTGCCTCAGAGGGCTGTGGAGGCTCCGTCATTGAGTAGATGTGGAATTGGGACTGAGAGGGAGGTGTGGAGACGGAGATAGTGAGTTGGGACTGAGGGAGATGTGGAGAGGGAGCTCTTGTTATTTTAGCACGCTCTCTCTCTCAAACTCTCTCACACACTTACTCTCTCTCTCCCTCACTCACACACTCTCTCTCTCTCTCGCACACTCTCACTCTCTCTCTCTCGCGCACTCTCTCTCTCACACACTCTCTCACTCTCTCTCTCACTCTATCTCTTTCACACTCTCTCTCTCACACACTCTCACTCTCTCTCTCACACACACACACTCTCTCTCTCTCACGCACTCTCTCACACACTCTTTCTCACCCACGCACTCTCTCTCTCTCACACATACTCTCACACTCTCTCTCTCACACTCTCACACCCTCTCTCTCTCAGACACTCTTACTCGCTCTCTCTCACACTCTCTCTCACACACTCTCACTCTCTCTCTCACACACTCTTACTCGCTCTCTCACACTCTCTCTCACACACTCTCACTCTCTCTCTCTCACACTCTCTCTCTCTCTCTCACGCACACTCTCTCTCTCTCTCTCTCACACTCTCTCTCTCACACTCTCTCTCTCTCTCTCTCACACTCTCTCACACACTCTCTCTCACACACTCTCTCTCTCACACACTCTCTCTCTGACACTCTCTCACACTCTCTCTCTCACACTCTCATACATAAGAACATAAGAACATAAGAATTAGGAACAGGAGTAGGCCATCTAGCCCCTCGAGCCTGCTCCGCCATTCAACAAGATCATGGCTGATCTGGCCGTGGACTCAGCTCCACTTACCCGCCCGCTCCCCGTAACCCTTAATTCCCTTATTGGTTAAAAATCTATCTATCTGTGATTTGAATACATTCAATGAGCTAGCCTCAACTGCTTCCCTGGGCAGAGAATTCCACAGATTCACAACCCTCTGGGAGAAGAAATTCCTTCTCAACTCGGTTTTAAATTGGCTCCCCCGTATTGTGGGCGAGGTTAGTATTTACTGTAAAACAACCACAGAGATCGCAAGGCCCGCGTGCAGCACCCCACGGCCGATCAGCCCCCTCTGCAGCGGAGGAATGAGAACCACACGGACCCAGGCCCATCGCTCCCTCCACCCACACAGACATTGCAAGTAGTCTGGGACTGTGCTCTTCAATCCAGAGACTGGAGGGGCGAGGGGAGCGGAGAGAGGGAGGGAGGGAGAGACAGAGAGGGAGAGAGAGAGAGAGCGAGACAGAGAGAGGGAGAGAGAGTACAGGGAGAGAGAGAGACAGAGAGAGAGTGACAGAGAGAGGGAGAGGGGGAGAGACACAGAGAGAGAGAGAGAGACAGAGATAGATACAGAGACACAGAGAGAGGAGGAGAGAGAGAGATACAGAGAGAGAGAGAGAGAGAGACAGACAGAGACACAGAGAGAGGGAGAGAGAGAGAGATACAGAGAGAGAGAGACAGAGAAAGAGAGAGAGGGAGAGAGAGAGAAAGAGAGAGAGAGACAGAGAAAGAGAGACAGGAGGAGGCCCATTTAGCCCCTCGAGCCTGTTACACAGGAACAGGAGGAGGCCCATTCAGCTGCTCAAGGCTGTTACACAGAAACAGGAGGAGGCCCATTCAGCCCCTCGAGCCTGTTACACAGGAACAGGAGGCCCATTCAGCCCCTCGAGCCTGTTACACAGGAACAGGAGGAGGCCCATTCAGCCCCTCGAGCCTGTTACACAGGAACAGGAGGAGGCCCATTCAGCCCCTCGAGCCTGTTACACAGGAACAGGAGGAGGCCCATTCAGCTGCTCAAGGCTGTTACACAGGAACAGGAGGAGGCCCATTCAGCTGCTCAAGGCTGTTACACAGGAACAGGAGGAGGCCCATTCAGCCCCTCGAGCCTATTGCACAGGAACAGGAGGCCCATTCAGCCCCTCGAGCCTGTTACACAGGAACAGGAGGAGGCCCAGTCAGAGAGCTGTGGAAGCTGGGTCACTGAATATATTTAAGACAGAAATAAAGAGTTTCTTAACCAATCAGGGAATAAGGGGCTATGGGGAGCGGGCGGGGAAATGGAGCTGAGTCCATGATCGGATCAGCCATGATGGTATTAAATGGAGGAGCAAGCTCGAGGGGCCGAATGGCCGACTCCTGCTCCTATTTCTCATGTTGTTATGTTCTGACTCAGCCAGCAGTGGGCGACGTCACATTAACTTCTCACTCACACCAGTGAGAAGATGCAACAATCTCATCATCGTGCCGATCACACGGATCTGGTCAGCGATACAGAGACCTGGTCAGAGCCGGTCTGCAGTAACCGCCTCCAGTTCTGGGCCCCGCCCCTCAGGGAGGGTCTATCGGCCTTGGTGGGTGTGCAGGGCAGATTCACCAGAATTATACCCGGGGCATGCCGTTTCACACGGGCCGATTATCAAACATTATAATGCCGGATACTCAAGAGGCCAGAATTCTCGGGCGGTTGTGGGGCTGGAGGAGGTTACAGAGATACGGAGGAGTGTAGGGACTGGAGGAGGTTGCAGAGATAGGGAGGGGTGTAGGGGCTGGAGGGGGTTACAGAGATAGGGAGGGGTGTAGGGGCTGGAGGAGGTTACAGAGATAGGGAGGGGTGTAGGGGCTGGAGGAGGTTACAGAGATAGGGAGGGGTGTAGGGGCTGGAGGAGGTTACAGAGATAGCGAGGCGTGTAGGGGCTGGAGTGCATTACAGAGATAGGGAGGTGTGTCGGGGCTGGAGGAGGTTACACAGATAGGGAGGGGTGTTGGGGGTGGAGGAAGTTACAGAGATGGGGAGGGGTGTTGGGGCTGGAGGGCGTTACAGAGATAGGGAGGGGTGTACGGGCTGGAGGGGGTTACAGAGATAGGGAGGGGTGTAGGGGCTGGAGGGGGTTACAGAGATAGGGAGGGGTGTAGGGGCTGGAGGAGGTCACAGAGATGGGGGGGGTGTAGGGGCTGGAGGAGGTTACAGAGATAGGGAGGGGTGTAGGGGCTGGAGGAGGTCACAGAGATAGGGAGGGGTGTAGGGGCTGGAGGAGGTCACAGAGATAGGGAGGGGTGTCGGGGCCATGGAGGGATTTGTAAACAATAATGGGAATTTGGAAATCGAGGCGTTTATTAATTACACCGAGGACATGGAGCGAGGCTGCCTCCTGGTGGCGAGTTACTGCATTACACCCAGGACATGGAGCGAGGCTGCCTCCTGGTGGTGAGTTACTGAATTACACCCAGGACATGGAGCGAGGCTGCCTCCTGGTGGCGAGTTACTGAATTACACCGAGGACATGGAGCGAGGCTGCCTCCTGGTGGTGAGTTACTGAATTACACCCAGGACATGGAGCGAGGCTGCCTGCTGGTGGTGAGTTACTGAATTACACCCAGGACATGGAGCGAGGCTGCCTCCTGGTGACAAGGTTACCAGAGGCGAGGTGAGGGAAAAAATACTCAGCAATTTGTTGTGATTGGGAATGGGCTGCCTGAAAGGGCGGTGGAAGCAGATTCAACAGCGAGTTTCAAAAGAGAATTGGAAAATACTTGAAAGTGAAATAATTGCAGGGCAATGGTGAAAGAATCTAGGTGTAATTCAGTAAACCACCACCAGGAGGCAGCCTCGCTCCATGTCCTGGGTGTAATTCAGTAACTCACCACCAGGAGGCAGCCTCGCTCCATGTCCTGGGTGTAATTCAGTAACTCACCACCAGGAGGCAGCCTCGCTCCATGTCCTGGGTGTAATACAGTAACTCACCACCAGGAGGCAGCCTCGCTCCATGTCCTGGGTGTAATTCAGTAACTCACCACCAGGAGGCAGCCTCGCTCCATGTCCTGGGTGTAATACAGTAACTCACCACCAGGAGGCAGCCTCGCTCCGTGTCCAGTACCTTGAGCACATAAATCTCGCCTGACACTCCCAGTGCAGTACTGAGGGAATGCTGCACTTTCGGGGAGGCGGAACTGAGGGAGCACAGCACTGTCATGCTGTACCTGCCCTGGGAGTGTTTGATGGGACAGTGTAGAGGGAGCTTTACTCTGTATCTAACCCCCTGTACCTGCCCTGGGAGTGTTTGATGGGACAGTGTCGAGGGAGCTTTACTCTGTATCTAACCCCGTGCTGGACCTGCCCTGGGAGTGTTTGATGGGACAGTGTAGAGGGAGCTTTACTCTGTATCTAACCCCCTGTACCTGCCCTGGGAGTGTTTGATGGGACAGTGTAGAGGGAGCTTTACTCTGTATCTAACCCCCTGGACCTGCCCTGGGCCATTGTCTTGGTCAACATATTTACTGAGGTGTACGAAAGCATGGGCCTTACGCTAAACATCCGTAAGACAAAGGTCCTCCACCAGCCTGCCCGCGCCACACAGCACTGCCCCCCAGTCATCAAGATCCACGGCCCGGCCCTGGACAACGTGGACCATTTCCCAAACCTCGGGACCCTCCTATTAACAAGGGCAGGCATCGACGACGAGATCCAACACCGCCTCCAGTGCGCCAGTGCAGCCTTCGGCCACCTGAGGAACAGAGTGTTTGAAGACCAGGCCCTCAAATCCACCACCGAGCTCATGGTCTACAGGGCTGTAGTAATACCCACCCTCCTGTATGGCTCAGAGACATGGACCATGTACAGTAGGTATCTCACCCCCAGCTCATGGTCTACAGGGCTGTAGTGATACCCGCCCTCCTGTATGGTTCAGAGACATGGACCATGTACAGTAGGTATCTCACCCCCAGCTCATGGTCTACAGGGCTGTAGTGATACCCGCCCTCCTGTATGGTTCAGAGACATGGACCATGTACAGTAGGTATCTCACCCCCAGCTCATGGTCTACAGGGCTGTAGTGATACCCGCCCTCCTGTATGGCCCAGAGACACGGACCATGTACAGTAGGTATCTCACCCCCAGCTCATGGTCTACAGGGCTGTAGTGATACCTGCCCTCCTGTATGGTTCAGAGACATGGACCATGTACAGTAGGTATCTCACCCCCAGCTCATGGTCTACAGGGCTGTAGTGATACCCGCCCTCCTGTATGGCTCAGAGACATGGACCATGTACAGTAGGTATCTCACCCCCAGCTCATGGTCTACAGGGCTGTAGTGATACCCGCCCTCCTGTATGGCTCAGAGACATGGACCATGTACAGTAGGTATCTCACCCCCAGCTCATGGTCTACAGGGCTGTAGTGATACCCGCCCTCCTGTATGGCTCAGAGACATGGACCATGTACAGTAGACTTCTCAAGTCACTGGAGAAATATCACCAACGATGTCTCCGCAAGATCCTGCAAATCCCCCGGGAGGACAGACGCACCAACGTTAGCGACCTCGACCCAGGCCAACATCCCCAGCATCGAAGCACTGACCACACTCGACCAGCTCCGCTGGGCAGGGCCACATTGTCCGCATGCCTCAGACACAAGACTCCCAAAGCAAGCGCTCTACTCGGAACTCCTTCATGGCAAGCGAGCCCCAGGTGGGCAGAGGAAACGTTACAAGGACACCCTCCCTGATAAAGTGCAACATCCCCACCCACACCTGGGAGTCCCTGGCCCAAAGACAAGTCCGCCCTAAGTGGAGGAAGTGCATCCGGGAGGGCGCTGAGCACCTCGAGTCTCGTCGCCGAGAGCGTGCAGAGACCAAGCGCAGGCAGCGGAAGGAGCGTGCGGCAAACCAGTCCCACCCTCCCCTTCCCTCAACCACTGTCTGTCCCACCTGTGACAGGGACTGTGGTTCCCGTATTGGACGGTTCAGTCACCTGAGAACTCACTGTTAGAGTGGAGGCAAGTCTTCCTCGATTGCGAGGGACTGCCTGTGATGATGATGGTGGGTGGCCGCGATGCTGTGTTACGGTCGACCTCTTTGACCCAGCTTTTCGAGTCTCTCAGGCGGACGGAAAAGATCCCACGGCCACTATTTTGAAGAAAAGCAGGAGAGCTCTCCCCGGTGTCCTGGGGCCAATATTGATCCCTCAATTATCATCACAAAGAAACAGATGATCTGGGTCATTATCACATCGCTGTGTGTGGGAGCTTGCTGTGCGCAAATTGGCTGCCACGTTTCCCACAATACAACAGCGAGCACACTCCAAGAGTCCTTCGTTGGCCGTGAGGCGCTTTGGGACGTCCGGTGGTCGTATAAGGCCCTAGATAAAGGCAGGTCTTTCTCTCAAACTCTGCCGTATGTAACTGGGAGCGGTTGGTCAAAGACTAGGTAGGTTTGGGGAGGGGGCGGTGAATTTGGAATCGAGTTGACTCCTGCTGTGCATTTTCTGTTGAAATCACCGTCCTGTCTCCTCTCTCCGCCCCCCGCCCCCAGGAGTTACGCCAGGCTGAGGAGAGGCAGGCCGGAGAGTGGGGGAAGGCCCGATCGCTGGAGGAGGAGAAGCGTCTGGTCCAGGAGCGACTGGGCAGCCTGCAGAGGGCGGTGGCTCAGCTGGAGAACGAGAAACGGGAGGCCGAGAGAGCGGCCTCCAGGCTGGAGCGGGACCGGGCGGCAGTGAAGAGGGCCCTGGAGAAGGTAGGCCTCACTGGGGGGGGAGGAGAGGCCTGGAGAAGGTAGGTCTCAGTGGGGAGGGCAGGAAGGGCCTGGAGAAGGTAGGCCTCGCTGGGGGGGAGGAGAGGCCTGGATATGGTAGGTCTCAGTGGGCAGGGGAAGGCCCTGAATATGGTAGGTCTCAGTGGGGAGGGCAGGAGGGGCCTGGAGGGCCTGGAGGGGCTAGGCCTCATTGGGGAGGGCAGGATGGGCCTGGAGAAGGTAGGCCTCACTGGGGAGGGCAGGAGGGGTGTGGAGGAGTTAGGCCTCACTGGGGAAGGCAGAAGGGACCTGGAGGAGCTGGGCCTCACTGGGGAGGGCAGGAGGGGCCTGGAGGAGCTAGGCCGCGCTGTGGCGGGCAGGAGAGTCCTGGGTGAGTTAGGCCTCACTGGGGAGGGCAGGAGGGGCGTGGAGGAGTTAGGCCTCACTGGGGAAGGCAGGAGGGACCTGGAGGAGCTGTGCCTCACTGGGGAGGGCAGGAGGGGCCTGGAGCAGCTAGGCCTCACTTGGTAGGGCAGGAAGGGTCTGGAGAAGGTAGGTCTCAGTGGGCAGGGGGAGGCCCTGGATATGGTAGGCCTCACTGGGGAGGGCAGGAGGGGCCTGGAGGAGCTAGGCCTCATTGGGGAGAGCAGGAGGGGCCCGGAGGGGCTAGGCCTCACTGGGGAGGGCAGGAGGGGCCTGGAGGGGCTCGGCCTCATTGAGGAAGGCAGGAGAGGCCTGGAGGAGTTGGGCCTCACTCAGGAGGGCAGGAGGGGCCTGGAGAAGGTAAACATAGAAACATAGAAAATAGGTGCAGGAGTGGGCCATTCGGCCCTTCGAGCCTGCACCACCATTCAATAAGATCATGGCTGATCATTCACCTCAGTACCCCATTCCTGCTTTCTCTCCATACCCCTCGATCCCTTTAGCCGTAAGGACCACATCTAACTCCCTCTGGAATATATCCAATGAACTGGTCTCAACAACTCTCTGCGGCAGGGAATTCCACAGGTTCACAACTCTCTGAGTGAAGAAGTTTCTCCACATCTCAGTCCTAAATGGCCTACCCCTTATCCTTAGACTGTGACCCCTGGTTCTGGACTTCCCCAACATCGGGAACATTCTTCCTGCATCTAACCAGTCCAGTCCCGTCAGAATTTGATATGTTTCTATGAGATCCCCTCTCATCCTTCTAAACTCCAGTGAATAAAGGCCCAGTCGATCCAGTCTCTCCTCATATGTCAGTCCTGCCATCCCGGGAATCAGTCTGGTGAACCTTCGCTGCACTCCCTCAATAGCAAGAACGTCCTTCCTCAGATTAGGAGACCAAAACTGAACACAATATTCCAGGTGAGGCCTCACCAAGACCCTGTACAACTGCAGTAAGACCTCCCTGCTCCTATACTCAAATCCCCTCGCTATGAAGGCCAACATACCATTTGTGGCCGAAGGCTGCACTGGCGCACTGGAGGCGGTGTTGGATCTCGCCGTCGATGCCTGCTCTTGTTGTTTGGAGGCTCCCGAGGTTTGGGAAATGGTCCCCGGAGTCCAGGGCCGGGCCGTGGATCTTGATGACTGGGGGGCAGTACTGTGTGGCGAGGGCAGGCTGGTGGAGGACCTTTGTCTTACGGATGTTTCGGGTAAGGCCCATGCTTTCGTACACCTCAGTAAATACTTTGATTATGTCCTGGAGTTCAGCCTCTGTATGTACCCTCAAAGCCTCCCTGATAAAGTGCAACATCCCCACCCACACCTGGGAGTCCCTGGCCCAAAGACCAGTCCGCCCTAAGTGGAGGAAGTGCATCCGGGAGGGCGCTGAGCACCTCGAGTCTCGTCGCCGAGAGCGTGCAGAGACCAAGCGCAGGCAGCGGAAGGAGCGTGCGGCAAACCAGTCCCACCCTCCCCTTCCCTCAACCACTGTCTGTCCCACCTGTGACAGGGACTGTGGTTCCCGTATTGGGCTGTTCAGTCACCTGAGAACTCACTGTTAGAGTGGAGGCAAGTCTTCCTCGACTCCGAGGAACTGCCTCTGATGATGATGCTGTTTGTGGGATCTTGCTGTGCGCAAATTGTCTGTCGCGTTTCCCACAATGCAACAGTGACCACACTCCAAAAGTATGTCATTGGCCGTAAAGCGCTTTGGGACGTCCGGTGGTCGAGAAAGGCGCTCTATAAATGTACGTCTTTCCTTCTTGTATCTAACCCGTGCTGGACCTGCCCTGGGGGTGTACGGTAAAGGTGCTATATAAATATCAGTTGTTGTTGTTGTTGTTGTTGTATTTGACCCTGTAATACCCTCCCTGGCCCTACAGGGGGCGATTTACTCTGCATCCACCGCCTCAGCCAATGGCAGCCGGCCCTCAGCTTGATGGGCAGCCGCTTCGGCCAATGGCCAGCGCCGCCCGCCTGTGAGCGAACCCGCCCACTCGGCTGCGTGATGGACAGCTCCCGCCAACCAATCACCGGGGAGGCTCCAGCTCCGCTTCCGTCGCCGCTCCAGCGTCGTTGCGTCATCGCGCTTTTGGACCGCAGCGGCCGCTCTCGGGAACCGCCCTTAAAGCGGAGCCGCCCATCCGCGCACATTATAGTTGTGCAACCTTAATTCACCCGTTAAAGCGGGAACTGGATTGTGGAAAGTCAGTGGGTGGGAGAGGAGGAGAAAGGGGGGAAAGAAATGCAGGGGCAGGACGATAGAAGATGGGAAAGGGAGAAGTTAGAAAGGGAGAAGTTAGGAAGGAAGAAAGAAAGACCTGCGTTTACAAAGCACCTTTCCAGCCAATGAAATACTTTGGGAGCGTGGTCCCTGCTGGAATGTGGGACACGGAGAGACGGAGGACGGGGAGAAATTAGTCACAGGATTTCTTTGAATCATAGAATGATCTTCGGCGGCCCCTCGTATCGAGGATGACTTGCTTCCACGCCAAAGAGGGATGAGTTCTCAGGTGTTTCAGTGAAGGAGCCAATATTCCGGATCCCGAACTACATCCTGAAGGGTGGAAGATGCCTGTGTGTGGATTTATTTAACGTGGGGTGGTCGTTGTACACCAGCCACCACACGGGCCTGACAGAGCGAGGTCTTGGTCCAGGGGCAAGGGTTAACCAGGACCACTGGAGACCTGCTCTGTTCCACAGGCAATCCCTCCATGGCCCCTCGCCCCTCCCTATCTCTGTAACCTCCTCCAGCCCCTACACCCCTCCCTATCTCTGTAACCTCCTCCAGCCCCTACACCCCTCCCTATCTCTGTAACCCCCTCCAGTCCCTACACCCCTCCCTATCTCTGTAACTTCCTCCAGGCCCCACACCTCTCCCTATCTCTGCAACTTCCTCCAGCCCCTACACCCCTCCCTATCTCTGTAACCTGCTCCAGTCCTACACCTCTCCCTATCTCTGTAACCCCGTCTGTGACCTCCTCCAGCCCCTACACCCCTCCCTATCTCTGTAACCTCCTCCTACCCCTACACCCCTCCCTATCTCTATAACCTCCTCCAGCCCTTGCAACCCTCCCTATCTATGTAACCTCCTCCAGTCCCTACACCCCTCCCTATCTCTGTAACTTCCTCCAGCCCCCACACCACTCCCTATCTCTGTAACCTGCTCCAGCCCCGACACCTCTCCCTATCTCTGTAACCTCCTCCAGCCCCACAACTCCCCGAGATGTCTGCACTCCTCTAATTCTGCCCTCTGGCGTATCCCTGATTATAATCGCTCCACCATCGGTGGCTGTGCCTTCTGCTACCTGGGCCCCAAGCTCTGGAACTCCCTCCCTAAAGCTCCCCACCTCTCTTTCTTGCCAAAGCTTCTATAGATATGTGAAGAGAACAAGATTTGTGAAAACAAACGTAGGTCCCTTGCAGTCGGATTCAGGTAAATTTATAATGGGGAACAAAGAAATGGCAGACTCATTGAACAAATACTTTGGTTCAGTCGTCACGAAGGAAGACACAAATAATCTTCCGGAAATACTAGGGGACCAAGCGTCTCGTGAGAAGGAGGAACTGAAGGAAATCCTTCTTAGGTGGGAAATTGTGTTAGGGAAATTGATGGGATTGAAGGCCGATAAATCCCCGGGGTCTGATAGTCTGCATCCCAGAGTACTTAAGGAAGTAGCCCTAGAAATAGTGGATGCATTGGTGATCATTTTCCAACAGTCTATCGACTCTGGATCAGTTCCTATGGACTGGAGGGTAGCTAATGTAACACCACTTTTTAAGAAAGGAGGGAGAGAGAAAACGGGTAATTATAGACCGGTTAGTCTGACATCAGTGGTGGGAAAAATGTTGGAATCAATTATTAAAGATGAAATAGCAGCGCATTTGGAAAGCAGTGACGGGATCGGTCCAAGTCAGCATGGGTTTATGAAAGGGAAATCCTGCTTGACGAATCTTCTGGAATTTTTTGAGGATGTAACTGGTAGAGTGGACAAGGGAGAACCAGCGGATGTGGTGTATTTGGACTTTCAAAAGTCTTTTGACAAGATCTCACACAAGAGATTGGTGTGCAAAATCAAAGCACATGGTATTGGGGGTAATGTACTGATGTGGATAGAGAACTGGTTGGCAGACAGGAAGCAGAGAGTCGGGATAAATGGGTCCTTTTCAGAATGGCAGGCAGTGACTAGTGGGGTGCCGCAGGGCTCAGTGCTGGGACCCCAGCTATTTACAATATATGTTAATGATTTGGATGAGGGAATTAAGTGTAATATCTCCAAGTTTGCAGATGACACTAAGCTGGGTGGCAGTGTGAGCTGTGAGGAGGACGCTAAAAGGCTGCAGGGTGACTTGGACAGGTTAGGTGAGTGGGCAAATGTATGGCAGATGCAGTATAATGTGGATAAATGTGAGGTTATCCACATTGGTGGCAAAAACACAAAGGCAGAATATTATCTGAATGGTGGCAGATTAGGAAAAGGGGAGGTGCAACAAGACCTGGGTGTCACGGTTCATCAGTCATTTAAAGTTGGCATGCAGGTACAGCAGGCGGTGAAGAAGGCAAATGGTATGTTGGCCTTCATAGCGAGAGGATTTGAATAGAGGAGCAGGGAGGTCTTACTGCAGTTGTACAGGGCCTTAGTGAGGCCTCACCTGGAATATTGTTTTCAGTTTTGGTCTCCTAATCTGTGGAAGGACGTTCTTGCTATTGAGGGAGTGCAGCGAAGGTTCACCAGACTGATTCCCGGGATGGCTGGACTGACATATGAGGAGAGACTGGATCAACTGGGCCTTTATTCACTGGAGTTTAGAAGGATGAGAGGGGATCTCATAGAAACATATAAAATTCTGATGGGACTGGACAGGTTAGATCCGGGAAGAATGTTCCCGATGTTGGGGAAGTCCAGAACCAGGGGTCACAGTCTGAGGATAAGGGGTAGGCCATTTAGGACTGAGATGAGGAGAAACTTCTTCACTCAGAGAGTTGTGAACCTGTGGAATTCCCTGCCGCAGAGAGTTGTTGAGGCCAGTTCATTGGATATATTCAAGAGGGAGTTAGATATGGCCCTTACGGCTAAAGAGATCAGGGGGTATGGAGAGAAAGCAGGAAAGGGGTACTGAGGTGAATGATCAGCCATGATCTTGTTGAATGGTGGTGCAGGCTCGAAGGGCCGAATGGCCTACTCCTGCCTCTATTTTCTATGTTTCTATGTTTCCTCAAACACCTCCCTTAAAACCGACCTGTTTGACCAAGCTTTTGGTCACCTGCGCTAATTTTTTATCTCATAATATTCCTATGTAGCACCTTGGGACGTTTCACAATGTTTCAGGCGTTATATAGTTAAATGTTGTGGTTGTTGAGTGACTGTCCCACTGACAGGAAGATATTGAGTTAGCGGGTTGCATGTCTTACAGGGTAGATAAGGACATAAGAAATAGGAGCAGGAGTCGGCCATTCAGCCCCTCGAGCCTACTCCGCCATTTAATACCATCATGGCTGATCCGATCATGGACTCAGCTCCACTTCCCTGCCCGTCCCCTTATCCCCTTATCGGTTAAGGAACTGTCTATCTCTGTCTTAAATATATTCAATGTCCCGGCTTCCACAGCTCTCTGAGGCAGCGAATTCCACAGATTTACAACCCTCTGAGAGAAGAAATTCCTCCGCATCTCAGTTTTAAATGGGCGGCCCCTTATTCTAAGACCATGCCCCCTAGTTCTAGTCTCCCCCATCAGTGGGAACATCCTCTCTGCATCCACCTTGTCGAGCCCCCTCATAATCTGATACGTTTCGATAAGATCACCTCTCATTCTTCTGAATTCCAATGAGTAGAGGCCCAACCTCCTCAACCTTTCCTCATAAGTCAACCAAGGAAGTTTCCCCCGGGCTGGGGAGTCTAGAACCAGGGGTCACAGTCTCAGGATCGGGGGACACCCATTTAGGACTGAGATGAGGAGGAATTCCTTCACTCAGAGGGAGGTGAATGACTGGAATTCTCTGCCTCAGAGGGCTGTGGAGGCTCCGTCGTTGAGTAGATGTGGAATTGGGACTGAGGGAGGTGTGAAGACGGAGATAGTGAGTTGGGACTGAGGGAGATGTGGAGAGGGAGCTCTTGTTATTTTAGCACGCTCTCTCTCTCACACTCTCTCACACACTTACTCTCTCTCTCCCTCACTCACACACTCTCTCTCTCTCGCACACTCTCACTCTCTCTCTCTCACGCACTCTCTCTCACACACTCTCTCACTCTCTCTCTCACTCTATCTCTCTCACACTCTCTCTCACACACTCTCTCTCTCACACTCTCTCTCACACACTCTCTCACACACTCTCTCTCTCTCTCACACTCTCTCTCTCACACTCTCTCTCTCTCTCTCACACTCTCTCTCTCACACACTCTCACTCTCTCTCTCTCACACATGCTCTCTCTCTCACACTCTCTCTCACACACTCTCACTCTCTCTCTCACACACTCTCTCTCTCTCACACTCTCTCTCTCACACACTCTCACTCTCTCTCTCACACATGCTCTCTCTCTCACACTCTCTCTCACACACTCTCACTCTCTCTCTCCCACACTCTCTCTCTCCCACACTCTCTCACACACTCTCTCTCTCTCTCACTCTCTCTCACACTCTCTCTCTCTCACACACTCTCTCACACACTTACTCTCTCTCTCCCTCACTCACACACTCTCTCTCTCTCACACTCTCACTCTCTCTCTCTCACGCACTCTCTCTCTCACATACTCTCTCACTCTCTCTCTCACTCTATCTCTCTCACACTCTCTCTCTCACACACTCTCACTCTCTCTCTCACACACTCTCTCTCACGCACTCTCTCACACACTCTCTCTCTCACACACTCTCACACACTCTCTCTCACACTCTCTCTCTCTCTCTCACACTCTCTCACACACTCTCTCTCACACACTCTCTCTCTGACACTCTCTCACACTTTCTCTCTCACACTCTCATACATAAGAACATAAGAACATAAGAATTAGGAACAGGAGTAGGCCATCTAGCCCCTCGAGCCTGCTCTGCCATTCAACAAGATCATGGCTGATCTGGCCGTGGACTCAGCTCCACTTACCCGCCCGCTCCCCGTAACCTTAATCCCCTTATTGGTTAAAAATCTATCTATCTGTGATTTGAATACATTCAATGAGCTAGCCTCAACTGCTTCCCTGGGCAGAGAATTCCACAGATTCACAACCCTCTGGGAGAAGAAATTCCTTCTCAACTCGGTTTTAAATTGGCTCCCCCGTATTGTGGGCGAGGTTAGTATTTACTGTAAAACAACCGCAGAGATCGCAAAGCCAGCGTGCAGCACTCCACGGCTGATCAGCCCCCTCTGCAGCAGGGGAAGGAGAACCACACGGACCCAGGCCCATCGCTCCCTCCACCCACACAGACATTGCAAGTAGTCTGGGACTGGGCTCTTCAACCCAGAGACTGGGGGGGGCGAGGGGGGCAGGGAGAGAGAGGGAGGGAGGGAGAGACAGAGAGGGAGGGAGAGAGAGAGCGAGAGAGAGAGAGAGAGAGGGAGAGAGAGTACATGGAGAGAGAGAGAGCGAGAGACAGAGAGAGGGAGAGAGAGAGAGATACAGAGAGAGAGAGAGAGATAGGGAGACAGAGATAGAGAGAGAGAGAGACAGAGAGAGATACAGAGACACAGAGAGAGGGGGAGAGAGAAAGATACAGAGAGAGAGATAGAGAAGAGAGAGAGGGAGAGAGAGAGAGAGAGAGAAAGAGAGAGAGAGACTGAGAAAGAGAGACAGGAGGAGGCCCATTCAGCCCCTCGAGTCTGTTACACAGGAACAGGAGGAGGCCCATTCAGCCCCTCGAGCCTGTTACACAGGAACAGGAGGAGGCCCATTCAGCCCCTCGAGCCTGTTACACAGGAACAGGAGGAGGCCCATTCAGCCCCTCGAGCCTGTTATACAGGAACAGGAGGAGGCCCATTCAGCCCCTCGAGCCTGTTACACAGGAACAGGAGGCCCATTCAGCCCCTCGAGCCTGTTACACAGGAACAGGAGGAGGCCCATTCAGCCCCTCGGGCCTGTTACACAGGAGCAGGAGGAGGTCCATTCAGTCCCTCGAGTCTCTTATACAGGAACAGGAGGAGGCCCAGTCAGAGAGCTGTGGAAGCTGGGTCACTGAATATATTTAAGACAGAAATAAAGAGTTTCTTAACCGATCAGGGAATAAGGGGTTATGGGGAGCGGGCGGGGAAATGGAGCTGAGTCCATGATCGGATCAGCCATGATGGTATTAAATGGCGGAGCAGGCTCGAGGGGCCGAATGGCCGACTCCTGCTCCTATTTCTGATGTTGTTATGTTCTGACTCAGCCAGCAGTGGGCGACGTCACATTAACTTCTCACTCACACCAGTGAGAAGATGCAACAATCTCATCATCGTGCCGATCACACGGATCTGGTCAGCGATACAGAGACCTGGTCAGAGCCGGTCTGCAGTAACCGCCTCCAGTTCTGGGCCCCGCCCCTCAGGGAGGGTCTATCGGCCTTGGTGGGTGTGCAGGGCAGATTCACCAGAATTATACCCGGGGCATGCCGTTTCACACGGGCCGATTATCAAACATTATAATGCCGGATACTCAAGAGGCCAGAATTCTCGGGCGGTTGTGGGGCTGGAGGAGGTGACAGAGATAGTGAGAGGTGTAGGGACTGGAGGAGGTCACAGATATAGGGAAGGGTGTAGAGGCTGGAGGAGGTTACAGAGATAGGGAGGGGTGTCGGGGCTAGAGGAGGTCACAGAGATAGGGAGGGCGGGAGGGGCTGGAGGAGGTCACAGAGATAGGGAGGGGTGTTGGGGTTGGAGGAAGTTACAGAGATAGGAAGGGGTGTAGGGGCTGGAGGAGGTTACAGAGATAGGGAGGGGTGTTGGGGTTGGAGGAAGTTACAGAGATAGGGAGGGGTGTAGGGGCTGGAGGAGGTCACAGAGATAGGGAGGGCGGGAGGGGCTGGAGGAGATCACAGAGATAGGGAGGGGTGTTGGGGTTGGAGGAAGTTACAGAGATAGGGAGGGATGTAGGGGCTGGAGGAGGTTACAGAGATAGGGAGGGGTGTTGGGGTTGGAGGAAGTTACAGAGATAGGGAGGGGTGTAGGGGCTGGAGGAGGTCACAGAGATAGGGAGGGCGGGAGGGGCCATAGAGGGATTTGTAAACAATGATGGGAATTTGGAAATCGAGGCGTTTATTAATTACACCTTGGATATGGAGCGAGGCTGCCTCCTGGTGGTGAGTTACTGAATTACACCCGGGACATGGAGCGAGGCTGCCTCCTGGTGGTGAGTTACTGAATTACACCCAGGACATGGAGCGAGGCTGCCTCCTGCTGGTGAGTTGCTGAATTACACCCGGGACATGGAGCGAGGCTGCCTCCTAGTGTAAAGTTATTGAATTACACCCGGGACATGGAGCGAGGCTGCCTACTGGTGGTGAGTTACTTAATTACACCCAGGATATGGAGCGAGGCTGCCTCCTGCTGGTGAGTTGCTGAATTGCACCCGAGACATGGAGCGAGACTGCCTCCTGGTGATGAATTACTGCATTACACCCAGGACATGCAGCGAGGCTGCCTCCTGGTGGTGAATTAGTGCATTGCACCCAGGACATGGAGCGAGGCTGCCTCCTGGTGATGAGTTATTGAATTACAACCAGGACATGGAGCGAGAATGCCTCCTGGTGATGAATTACTGCATTACACCCAGGACATGGAGCAAGGCTGCCTCCTGGTGGTGAGTTACTGAATTACACCCAGGACATGGAGCGAGGCTGCCTCCTGGTGATGAATTACTGCATTACACCCAGGACATGGAGCGAGGCTGCCTCCTGGTGGTAAGTTACTGAATTACACCCAGGACATGGAGCGAGGCTGCCTCCTGGTGACAAAGTTACCAGAGGCGAGGTGAGGGAAAAAAATATGCAGCAATTTGTTGTGATTGGGAATGGGCTGCCTGAAAGGGCGGTGGAAGCAGATTCAACAGCGAGTTTCAAAAGAGAATTGGAAAATAATTCAAAGTGAAATAATTGCAGGGCAATGGTGAAAGAATCTTGGTGTAATTCAGTAACTCACCACCAGGAGGCAGCCTCGCTCCATGCCCTGGGTGTAATGCAGCAACTTACCACCAGTAGGCAGCCTCGCTCCATGTCCTGGGTGTAATACAGTAACTCACCACCAGGAGGCAGCCTCGCTCCATGTCCTGGGTGTAATGCAGCAACTTACCACCAGTAGGCAGCCTCGCTCCATGCCCTGGGTGTAATGCAGCAACTTACCACCAGTAGGCAGCCTCGCTCCATGTCCTGGGTGTAATACAGTAACTCACCACCAGGAGGCAGCCTCGCTCCATGTCCTGGGTGTAATGCAGCAACTTACCACCAGTAGGCAGCCTCGCTCCATGTCCTGGGTGTAATACAGTAACTCACCACCAGGAGGCAGCCTCGCTCCATGTCCTGGGTGTAATGCAGTAACTTACCACCAGGAGGCAGCCTCGCTCCATGTCCTGGGTGTAATACAGTAACTCACCACCAGGAGGCAGCCTCGCTCCATGTCCTGGGTGTAATTCAGTAACTCACCACCAGGAGGCAGCCTCGCTCCATGTTCTGGGTGTAATACAGTAACTCACCACCAGGAGGCAGCCTCGCTCCATGTCCTGGGTGTAATACAGTAACTCACCACCAGGAGGCAGCCTCGCTCCATGTCCTGGGTGTAATGCAGCAACTTACCACCAGTAGGCAGCCTCGCTCCATGTCCTGGGTGTAATACAGTAACTCACCACCAGGAGGCAGCCTTGCTCCATGTCCTGGTGTAATACAGTAACTCACCACCAGTAGGCAGCCTCGCTCCATGTCCTGGGTGTAATACAGTAACTCACCACCAGGAGGCAGCCTCGCTCCGTGTCCAGTACCTTGAGCACATAAATCTCGCCTGACACTCCCAGTGCAGTACTGAGGGAATGCCGCACTTTCGGGGAGGCGGAACTGAGGGAGCACCGCACTTTCATGCTGTACCTGCCCTGGGAGTGTTTGATGGGACAGTGTAGAGGGAGCTTTACTCTGTATCTAACCCCCTGTACCTGCCCTGGGAGTGTGTGATGGGACAGTGTAGAGGGAGCTTTACTCTGTATCTAACCCGCTGTACCTGCCCTGGGAGTGTTTGATGGGACAGTATAGAGGGAGCTTTACTCTGTATCTAACCCCGTGCTGGACCTGCCCTGGGAGTGTTTGATGGGACAGTGTAGAGGGAGCTTTACTCTGTATCTAACCCCCTGTACCTGCCCTGGGAGTGTTTGATGGGACAGTGTAGAGGGAGCTTTACTCTGTATCTAACCCCCTGGACCTGCCCTGGGCCATAGTCTTAGTCAACATATTTACTGAGGTGAACGAAAGCATGGGCCTTACGCTAAACATCTGTAAGACAAAGGTCCTCCACCAGCCTGTCCTCGCTGCACAGCACTGCCCCCCAGTCATCAAGATCCACGGCCCGGCCCTGGACACCGGGGACCATTTCCCAAACCTCGGGAGCCTCGCTATCAACAAGAGCAGGCATCGACGACGAGATCCAACACCGCCTCCAGTGCGCCAGTGCAGCCTTCGGCCGCCTGAGGAACAGAGTGTTCGAAGACCAGGCCCTCAAATCCACCCCCAGCTCATGGTCTGCAGGGCTGTAGTAATACCCGCCCTCCTGTGTGGCTCAGAGACATGGACCATGTACAGTCGACACCTCAAGTCGCTGGAGAAATACCACCAACGCTGTCTCCGCAAGTTCCTGCAAATCCCCCGGGAGGACAGACGCACCAACGTTAGCGTCCTCGACCAGGCCCAACATCCCCAGCATCGAAGCACTGACCACACTCGACCAGCTCCGCTGGGCAGGGCCACATTGTCCGCAC
The DNA here is from genome assembly GCF_044704955.1 of Pristiophorus japonicus. Taxonomy (NCBI): domain Eukaryota; kingdom Metazoa; phylum Chordata; class Chondrichthyes; family Pristiophoridae; genus Pristiophorus; species Pristiophorus japonicus. Next base: position 484,967 of record NW_027252428.1, read on the forward strand.
GCCCCAGACACGAAACTCCCAAAGCAAGCGCTCTACTCGGAACTCCCTCACGGCAAGCGAGGCCCAGGTGGGCAGAGGAAATGTTACAAGGGACACCCCCCTCCCTGATAAAGTGCAACATCCCCACCCACACCTGGGAGTCCCTGGCCCAAAGACCAGTCCGCCCTAAGTGGAGGAAGTGCATCCGGGAGGGCGCTGAGCACCTCGAGTCTCGTCGCCGAGAGCGTGCAGATACCAAGCGCAGGCAGCGGAAGGAGCGTGCGGCAAACCAGTCCCACCCTCCCCTTCCCACAACCACTGTCTGTCCCACCTGTGACACGGACTGTGGCTCTCGTATTGGACGGTTCAGTCACCTGAGGACTCACTGTTAGAGTGGAAGCAAGTCTACCTCGATTCCAAGGGACTGCCTCTGATGATGATGCTGTTTGTGGGATCTTGCTGTGCGCAAATTGTCTGTCGCGTTTCCCACAATGCAACAGTGACCACACTCCAAAAGTACGTCATTGGCCGTAAAGCGCTTTGGGACGTCCGGTGGTCGAGAAAGGCGCTCTATAAATGCACGTCTTTCCTTCTTGTATCTCACCCGTGCTGGACCTGCCCTGGGGGTGTACGGTGAAGGTGCTATATAAATATCAGTTGTTGTTGTTATTGTTGTATTTGACCCTGTAATACCCTCCCTGGCCCTACAGGGGGCGCTTTACTCTGCATCCACCGCCTCAGCCAATGGCAGCCGGCCTTCAGCTTGATGGGCAGCCGCCTCAGCCAATGGCCAGCGCCGCCCGCCTGTGAGGGAACCCGCCCACTCGGCTGCGTGATGGACAGCTCCCGCCAACCAATCACAGGGGAGGCTCCAGCTCCCCTTCCGTCGCCGCTCCAGCGTCATTGCGTCATCGCGCTTTTGGACGGCAGCGGCCGCTCTCGGGAATCGCCCTTAAAGCGGAGCCGCCCATCCGCGCACATTATAGTTGTGCAACCTTAATTCACCCGTTAAAGCGGGAAGTGGATTGTGGAAAGTCAGTGGGTGGGAGGGGAGGGGAAAGGGGGGAAAGAAATGCAGGGGCAGGACGATAGAAGATGGGAAAGGGAGAAGTTAGAAAGGGAGAAGTTAGGAAGGAAGAAAGAAAGACCTGCGTTTACAAAGCACCTTTACAGCCAATGAAATACTTTGGGAGCGTGGTCCCTGCTGGAATGTGGGACACGGAGAGACGGAGGACGGGGAGAAATTAGTCACAGAATTTCTTTGAATCATAGAATGATCTTCGGCGGCCCCTCGTATCGAGGATGACTTGCTTCCACGCCAAAGAGGGATGAGTTCTCAGGTGTTTCAGTGAAGGAGCCAATATTCCGGATCCCGAACTACATCCTGAAGGGTGGAAGATGCCTGTGTGTGGATTTATTTAACGTGGGGTGGCCGTTGTACACCAGCCACCACACGGGCCTGACAGAGCGAGGTCTTGGTCCAGTGGCAAGGGTCAACCAGGACCAATGGAGACCTCGCCCCTCCCTATCTCTGTAACCCCCTCCAGCCCCTACACCCCTCCCTATCTCTGTAACCTCCTCCAGTCCCTACACCCCTCCCTATCTCTGTAACCTGCTCCAGCCCCGACACCTCTCCCTATCTCTGTCACCTCCTCTAGCCCCACAACCCCCTCAGATGTCTGCACTCTTCTAATTCTGCCCTCTGGAGCATCCCTGATTATAATCGCTCCACCATCGGTGGCTGTGCCTTCTGCTACCTGGGCCCCAAGCTCTGGAACTCCCTCCCTAAACCTCCCCACCTTTCTTTCTTGCCAAAGCTTCTATAGATATGTGAAGAGAACAAGATTTGTGAAAACAAATGTAGGTCCCTTGCAGTCAGATTCAGGTGAATTTATAATGGGGAACAAAGAAATGGCAGACTAATTGAACAAATACTTTGGTTTGGTCGTCACGAAGGAAGACACAAATAACCTGCCGGAAAAACTAGGGGACCAAGCGTCTTGTGAGAAGGAGGAACTGAAGGAAATCCTTATTAGGCGGGAAATTGTGTCAGCAAAATTGATGGGATTGAAGGCTGATAAATCCCCGGGGCCTGATAGTCTGCATCCCAGAGTACTTAAGGAAGTAGCCCTAGAAATAGTGGATGCATTGGTGATCATTTTCCAACAGTCTATCGACTCTGGATCAGTTCCTATGGACTGGAGGGTAGTTAATGTAACACCACTTTTTAAGAAAGGAGAGAGAGAGAAAACGGGTAATTATAGACCGGTTAGTCTGACATAAGTAGTGGGAAAAATGTTGGAATCAATTATTAAGGATGAAATAGCAGCACATTTGGAAAGCAGTGACGGGATCGGTCCAAGTCAGCATGGGTTTATGAAATGGAAATCCTGCTTGACAAATCTTCTGGAATTTTTTGAGGATGTAACTAGTAGAGTGGACAAGGGAGAACCAGTGGATGTGGTGTATTTGGACTTTCAAAAGGCTTTTGACAAGGTCCCACACAAGAGATTGGTGTGCAAAATCAAAGCACATGGTATTGGGGGTAATGTACTGATGTGGATAGAGAACTGGTTGGCAGACAGGAAGCAGAGAGTCGGGATAAATGGGTCCTTTTCAGAATGGCAGGCAGTGACTAGTGGAGTGCCGCAGGGCTCAGTGCTGGGACCCCAGCTATTTACAATATACATTAATGATTTGGATGAGGGAATTAAGTGTAATATCTCCAAGTTTGCAGATGACACTAAGCTGGGTGGCAGTGTGAGTTGTGAGGAGGACACTAAAAGGCTGCAGGGTGACTTGGACAGGTTAGGTGAGTGGGCAAATGCATGGCAGATGTAGTATAATGTGGATAAATGTGAGGTTATCCACTTTGGTGGCAAAAACACGAAGGCAGAATATTATCTGAATGGCAGCAGATGAGGAAAAGGGGAGGTGCAACGAGACCTGGGTGTCATGGTTCATCAGTCATTTAAAGTTGGCCATGCAGGTACAGCAGGCGGTGAAGAAGGCAAATGGTATGTTGGCCTTCATAGCGAGGGGATTTGAGTATAGGAGCAGGGAGGTCTTACTGCAGTTGTACAGGGCCTTAGTGAGGCCTCACCTGGAATATTGTTTTCAGTTTTGGTCTCCTAATCTGAGGAAGGACGTTCTTGCTATTGAGGGAGTGCAGCGAAGGTTCACCAGACTGATTCCCGGGATGGCAGGACTGACATATGAGGAGAGATTGGATCAACTGGGTCTTTATTCACTGGAGTTTAGAAGGATGAGAGGGGATCTCATAGAAACATATCAAATTCTGACGGAACTGGACAGGTTAGATGCGGGAAGAATGTTCCCGATGTTGGGGAAGTCCAGAACCAGGGGACACAGTCTAAGGATAAGGGGTAGGCCAGTAAGGACCGAGATGAGGAGAAACTTCTTCAGTCAGAGAGTGGTGAACCTGTGGAATTCTCTACCGCAGAGAGTTGTTGAGGCCAGTTCATTGGATATATTCAAGAGGGAGTTAGATCTGGTCCTTAAGGCTAAAGGGATCAAGGGGTATGGAGAGAAAGCAGGAAAGGGGTACATGATCTTATTGAATGGTGGTGCAGGCTCGAAGGGCCGAATGGCCTACTCCTGCACCTATTTTCTATGTTTCTATGTTTCCTCAAACACCTCCCTTAAAACCAACCTGTTTGACCAAGCTTTTGGTCACCTGCGCTAATTTCTAATTTAGCGTCTCGGTGTCAAATTTTTTATCTCATAATATTTCTATGTAGCACCTTGGGACGTTTCACAATGTTTCAGGCGTTATATAGTTAAATGTTGTGGTTGTTGAGTGACTGTCCCACTGACAGGAAGATATTGAGTTAGCGGGTTGCATGTCTTACAGGGATTGACAGGGTAGATAAGGACATCAGAAATAGGAGCAGGAGTGGGCCATTCGGCCCCTCGAGCCTGCTCCGCCATTTAATACCATCATGGCTGATCCGATCATGGACACAGCTCCACTTCCCTGCCCGCCCCCTTATCCCCTTATCGGTTAAGGAACTGTCTATCTCTGTCTTAAATATATTCAATGTCCCGGCTCCCACAGCTCTCTGAGGCAGCGAATTCCACAGATTTACAACCCTCTGAGAGAAGAAATTCCTCCTCATCTCAGTTTTAAATGTGCGGCCCCTTATTCTAAGACCATGCCCCCTAGTTCTAGTCTCCCCCATCAGTGGGAACATCCTCTCTGCATCCACCTTGTCGAGCCCCCTCATAATCTGATACGTTTCGATAAGATCACCTCTCATTCTTCTAAATTCCAATGAGTAGAGGCCCAACCTCCTCAACCTTTCCTCATAAGTCAACCAAGGAAGTTTCCCCCGGGCTGGGGAGTCTAGAACCAGGGGTCACAGTCTCAGGATCGGGGGACACCCATTTAGGACCGAGATGAGGAGGAATTCCTTCACTCAGAGGGAGGTGAATGACTGGAATTCTCTGCCTCAGAGGGCTGTGGAGGCTCCGTCATTGAGTAGATGTGGAATTGGGACTGAGAGGGAGGTGTGGAGACGGAGATAGTGAGTTGGGACTGAGGGAGATGTGGAGAGGGAGCTCTTGTTATTTTAGCACGCTCTCTCTCTCACACTCTCTCACACACTTACTCTCTCTCTCCCTCACTCACACACTCTCTCTCTCTCTCGCACACTCTCAATCTCTCTCTCTCACGCACTCTCTCTCTGACACACTCTCTCACTCTCTCTCTCACTCTATCTCTCTCACACTCTCTCTCTCACACACTCTCACTCTCTCTCTCACACACTCTCTCTCTCACACTCTCTCTCACACACTCTCTCACACACTCTCTCTCTCTCTCACACTCTCTCTCTCACACTCTCTCTCTCTCTCTCACACTCTCTCTCTCACACACTCTCACTCTCTCTCTCTCACACATGCTCTCTCTCTCACACTCTCTCTCACACACTCTCACTCTCTCTCTCACACACTCTCTCTCTCTCACATTCTCTCTCACACACTCTCACTCTCTCTCTCTCACACATGCTCTCTCTCTCACACTCTCTCTCACACACTCTCACTCTCTCTCTCCCACACTCTCTCTCTCCCACACTCTCTCACACACTCTCTCTCTCTCTCACTCTCTCTCACACTCTCTCTCTCTCACACACTCTCTCACACACTTACTCTCTCTCTCCCTCACTCACACACTCTCTCTCTCTCACACTCTCACTCTCTCTCTCTCACGCACTCTCTCTCTCACATACTCTCTCACTCTCTCTCTCACTCTATCTCTCTCACACTCTCTCTCTCACACACTCTCACTCTCTCTCTCACACACTCTCTCTCACGCACTCTCTCACACACTCTCTCTCTCACACACTCTCACACACTCTCTCTCACACTCTCTCTCTCTCTCTCTCACACTCTCTCACACACTCTCTCTCACACACTCTCTCTCTGACACTCTCTCACACTTTCTCTCTCACACTCTCATACATAAGAACATAAGAACATAAGAATTAGGAACAGGAGTAGGCCATCTAGCCCCTCGAGCCTGCTCTGCCATTCAACAAGATCATGGCTGATCTGGCCGTGGACTCAGCTCCACTTACCCGCCCGCTCCCCGTAACCTTAATTCCCTTATTGGTTAAAAATCTATCTATCTGTGATTTGAATACATTCAATGAGCTAGCCTCAACTGCTTCCCTGGGCAGAGAATTCCACAGATTCACAACCCTCTGGGAGAAGAAATTCCTTCTCAACTCGGTTTTAAATTGGCTCCCCCGTATTGTGGGCGAGGTTAGTATTTACTGTAAAACAACCGCAGAGATCGCAAGGCCCGCGTGCAGCACCCCACGGCCGATCAGCCCCCTCTGCAGCGGGGGAAGGAGAACCACACGGACCCAGGCCCATCGCTCCCTCCACCCACACAGACATTGCAAGTAGTCTGGGACTGGGCTCTTCAACCCAGAGACTGGGGGGGCGAGGGGGGCAGGGAGAGAGAGGGAGGGAGGGAGAGACAGAGAGGGAGGGAGAGAGAGAGCGAGAGAGAGAGAGAGAGAGGGAGAGAGAGTACATGGAGAGAGAGAGAGCGAGAGACAGAGAGAGGGAGAGAGAGAGAGATACAGAGAGAGAGAGAGAGATAGGGAGACAGAGATAGAGAGAGAGAGAGACAGAGAGAGATACAGAGACACAGAGAGAGGGGGAGAGAGAAAGATACAGAGAGAGAGATAGAGAAAGAGAGAGAGGGAGAGAGAGAGAGAGAAAGAGAGAGAGAGACTGAGAAAGAGAGACAGGAGGAGGCCCATTCAGCCCCTCGAGTCTGTTACACAGGAACAGGAGGAGGCCCATTCAGCCCCTCGAGCCTGTTACACAGGAACAGGAGGAGGCCCATTCAACCCCTCGAGCCTGTTACACAGGAACAGGAGGAGGCCCATTCAGCCCCTCGAGCCTGTTACACAGGAACAGGAGGAGGCCCATTCAGCCCCTCGGGCCTGTTACACAGGAGCAGGAGGAGGTCCATTCAGTCCCTCGAGTCTCTTATACAGGAACAGGAGGAGGCCCAGTCAGAGAGCTGTGGAAGCTGGGTCACTGAATATATTTAAGACAGAAATAAAGAGTTTCTTAACCGATCAGGGAATAAGGGGCTATGGGGAGCGGGCGGGGAAATGGAGCTGAGTCCATGATCGGATCAGCCATGATGGTATTAAATGGAGGAGCAGGCTCGAGGGGCCGAATGGCCGACTCCTGCTCCTATTTCTGATGTTGTTATGTTCTGACTCAGCCAGCAGTGGGCGACGTCACATTAACTTCTCACTCACACCAGTGAGAAGATGCAACAATCTCATCATCGTGCCGATCACACGGATCTGGTCAGCGATACAGAGACCTGGTCAGAGCCGGTCTGCAGTAACCGCCTCCAGTTCTGGGCCCCGCCCCTCAGGGAGGGTCTATCGGCCTTGGTGGGGGTGCAGGGCAGATTCACCAGAATTATACCCGGGGCATGCCGTTTCACACGGGCCGATTATCAAACATTATAATGCCGGATACTCAAGGGGCTAGAATTCTCGGGCGGTTGTGGGGCTGGAGGAGGTGACAGAGATAGTGAGAGGTGTAGGGACTGGAGGAGGTCACAGATATAGGGAAGGGTGTAGAGGCTGGAGGAGGTTACAGAGATAGGGAGGGGTGTCGGGGCTAGAGGAGGTCACAGAGATAGGGAGGGCGGGAGGGGCTGGAGGAGGTCACAGAGATAGGGAGGGGTGTTGGGGTTGGAGGAAGTTACAGAGATAGGAAGGGGTGTAGGGGCTGGAGGAGGTTACAGAGATAGGGAGGGGTGTTGGGGTTGGAGGAAGTTACAGAGATAGGGAGGGGTGTAGGGGCTGGAGGAGGTCACAGAGATAGGGAGGGCGGGAGGGGCTGGAGGAGATCACAGAGATAGGGAGGGGTGTTGGGGTTTGAGGAAGTTACAGAGATAGGGAGGGATGTAGGGGCTGGAGGAGGTTACAGAGATAGGGAGGGGTGTTGGGGTTGGAGGAAGTTACAGAGATAGGGAGGGCGGGAGGGGCTGGAGGAGGTCACAGAGATAGGGAGGGGTGTTGGGGTTGGAGGAAGTTACAGAGATAGGAAGGGGTGTAGGGGCTGGAGGAGGTTACAGAGATATGGAGGGGTGTAGGGGCTGGAGGAGGTTACAGAGATAGGGAGGGGTGTAGGGGCTGGAGGAGGTTACAGAGATAGGGAGGGGTGTTGGGGTTGGAGGAAGTTACAGAGATAGGGAGGGGTGTAGGGGCTGGAGGAGGTCACAGAGATAGGGAGGGCGGGAGGGGCTGGAGGAGATCACAGAGATAGGGAGGGGTGTTGGGGTTTGAGGAAGTTACAGAGATAGGGAGGGATGTAGGGGCTGGAGGAGGTTACAGAGATAGGGAGGGGTGTTGGGGTTGGAGGAAGTTACAGAGATAGGGAGGGGTGTAGGGGCTGGAGGAGGTCACAGAGATAGGGAGGGCGGGAGGGGCCATAGAGGGATTTGTAAACAATGATGGGAATTTGGAAATCGAGGCGTTTATTAATTACACCTTGGATATGGAGCGAGGCTGCCTCCTGGTGGTGAGTTACTGAATTACACCCGGGACATGGAGCGAGGCTGCCTCCTGGTGGTGAGTTACTGAATTACACCCAGGACATGGAGCGAGGCTGCCTCCTGCTGGTGAGTTGCTGAATTACACCCGGGACATGGAGCGAGGCTGCCTCCTAGTGTAAAGTTATTGAATTACACCCGGGACATGGAGCGAGGCTGCCTACTGGTGGTGAGTTACTTAATTACACCCAGGATATGGAGCAAGGCTGCCTCCTGCTGGTGAGTTGCTGAATTGCACCCGAGACATGGAGCGAGACTGCCTCCTGGTGATGAATTACTGCATTACACCCAGGACATGCAGCGAGGCTGCCTCCTGGTGGTGAATTAGTGCATTGCACCCAGGACATGGAGCGAGGCTGCCTCCTGGTGATGAGTTATTGAATTACAACCAGGACATGGAGCGAGACTGCCTCCTGGTGATGAATTACTGCATTACACCCAGGACATGGAGCAAGGCTGCCTCCTGGTGGTGAGTTACTGAATTACACCCAGGACATGGAGCGAGGCTGCCTCCTGGTGATGACTTACTGCATTACACCCAGGACATGGAGCGAGGCTGCCTCCTGGTGGTAAGTTACTGAATTACACCCAGGACATGGAGCGAGGCTGCCTCCTGGTGACAAAGTTACCAGAGGCGAGGTGAGGGAAAAAAATATGCAGCAATTTGTTGTGATTGGGAATGGGCTGCCTGAAAGGGCGGTGGAAGCAGATTCAACAGCGAGTTTCAAAAGAGAATTGGAAAATAATTCAAAGTGAAATAATTGCAGGGCAATGGTGAAAGAATCTAGGTGTAATTCAGTAAACCACCACCAGGAGGCAGCCTCGCTCCATGCCCTGGGTGTAATGCAGCAACTTACCACCAGTAGGCAGCCTCGCTCCATGCCCTGGGTGTAATGCAGCAACTTACCACCAGTAGGCAGCCTCGCTCCATGTCCTGGGTGTAATTCAGTAACTCACCACCAGGAGGCAGCCTCGCTCCATGCCCTGGGTGTAATGCAGCAACTTACCACCAGTAGGCAGCCTCGCTCCATGTCCTGGGTGTAATACAGTAACTCACCACCAGGAGGCAGCCTCGCTCCATGCCCTGGGTGTAATGCAGCAACTTACCACCAGTAGGCAGCCTCGCTCCATGTCCTGGGTGTAATACAGTAACTCACCACCAGGAGGCAGCCTCGCTCCATGTCCTGGGTGTAATGCAGCAACTTACCACCAGTAGGCAGCCTCGCTCCATGTCCTGGGTGTAATACAGTAACTCACCACCAGGAGGCAGCCTCGCTCCATGTCCTGGGTGTAATGCAGTAACTTACCACCAGGAGGCAGCCTCGCTCCATGTCCTGGGTGTAATACAGTAACTCACCACCAGGACGCAGCCTCGCTCCATGTCCTGGGTGTAATTCAGTAACTCACCACCAGGAGGCAGCCTCGCTCCATGTTCTGGGTGTAATACAGTAACTCACCACCAGGAGGCAGCCTCGCTCCATGTCCTGGGTGTAATTCAGTAACTCACCACCAGGAGGCAGCCTCGCTCCATGTCCTGGGTGTAATTCAGTAACTCACCACCAGGAGGCAGCCTCGCTCCATGTCCTGGGTGTAATACAGTAATTTACTACCAGGAGGCAGCCTTGCTCCATGTCCTGGTGTAATACAGTAACTCACCACCAGTAGGCAGCCTCGCTCCATGTCCTGGGTGTAATACAGTAACTCACCACCAGGAGGCAGCCTCGCTCCGTGTCCAGTACCTTGAGCACATAAATCTTGCCTGACACTCCCAGTGCAGTACTGAGGGAATGCCGCACTTTCGGGGAGGCGGAACTGAGGGAGCACCGCACTTTCATGCTGTACCTGCCCTGGGAGTGTTTGATGGGACAGTGTAGAGGGAGCTTTACTCTGTATCTAACCCCCTGTACCTGCCCTGGGAGTGTGTGATGGGACAGTGTAGAGGGAGCTTTACTCTGTATCTAACCCCCTGTACCTGCCCTGGGAGTGTTTGATGGGACAGTATAGAGGGAGCTTTACTCTGTATCTAACCCCGTGCTGGACCTGCCCTGGGAGTGTTTGATGGGACAGTGTAGAGGGAGCTTTACTCTGTATCTAACCCCCTGGACCTGCCCTGGGCCATAGTCTTAGTCAACATATTTACTGAGGTGAACGAAAGCATGGGCCTTACGCTAAACATCTGTAAGACAAAGGTCCTCCACCAGCCTGTCCTCGCTGCACAGCACTGCCCCCCAGTCATCAAGATCCACGGCCCGGCCCTGGACACCGGGGACCATTTCCCAAACCTCGGGAGCCTCGCTATCAACAAGAGCAGGCATCGACGACGAGATCCAACACCGCCTCCAGTGCGCCAGTGCAGCCTTCGGCTGCCTGAGGAACAGAGTGTTTGAAGACCAGGCCCTCAAATCCACCCCCAGCTCATGGTCTGCAGGGCTGTAGTAATACCTGCCCTCCTGTGTGGCTCAGAGACATGGACCATGTACAGTCGACACCTCAAGTCGCTGGAGAAATACCACCAACGCTGTCTCCGCAAGTTCCTGCAAATCCCCCGGGAGGACAGACGCAACAACGTTAGCGTCCTCGACCAGGCCAACATCCCCAGCATCGAAGCACTGACCACACTCGACCAGCTCCGCTGGGCAGGGCCACATTGTCCGCACGCCCCAGACACGAAACTCCCAAAGCAAGCGCTCTACTCGGAACTCCCTCACGGCAAGCGAGCCCCAGGTGGGCAGAGGAAACGTTACAAGGGACACCCCCCTCCCTGATAAAGTGCAACATCCCCACCGACACCTGGGAGTCCCTGGCCCAAAGACCAGTCCGCCCTAAGTGGAGGAAGTGCATCTGGGAGGGCGCTGAGCACCTCGAGTCTCGTCGCCGAGAGCGTGCAGAGACCAAGCGCAGGCAGCGGAAGGAGCGTGCGGCAAACCAGTCCCACCCTCCCCTTCCCTCAACCACTGTCTGTCCCACCTGTGACAGGGACTGTGGCTCTCGTATTGGGCGGTTCAGTCACCTGAGGACTCACTGTTAGAGTGGAGGCAAGTCTTCCTCGACTCCGAGGGACTGCCTCTGATGGTGATGTTGTGTGTGGGATCTTGCTGTGCGCAAATTGTCTGCCGCGTTTCCCACAATGCAACAGTGACCACACTCCAAAAGTACGTCATTGGCCGTAAAGCGCTTTGGGACGTCCGGTGGTCGAGAAAGGCGCTCTATAAATGCACGTCTTTCCTTCTTGTATCTAACCCGTGCTGGACCTGCCCTGGGGGTGTACGGTAAAGGTGATATATAAATATCAGTTGTTGTTGTTGTTGTATTTGACCCTGTAATACCCTCCCTGGCCCTACAGGGGGCACGTTACTCTGCATCCACCGCCTCAGCCAATGGCAGCCGGCCCTCAGTTTGATGGGCAGCCGCCTCAGCCAACAGTCAGCGCCGCCCGCCTGTGAGGGAACCCGCCCACTCGCCTGCGTGATGGACAGCTCCCGCCAACCAATCACAGGGGAGGCTCCAGCTCCCCTTCCGTCGCCGCCCCAGCGTCGTTGCGTCATCGCGCTTTTGCACCGCAGCGGCCGCTCTCGGGAACCGCCCTTAAAGCGGAGCCGCCCATCCGCGCACATTATAGTTGTGCAACCTTAATTCACCCGTTAAAGCGGGAAGTGGATTGTGGAAAGTCAGTGGGTGGGAGAGGAGGGGAAAGGGGGGAAAGAAATGCAGGGGCAGGACGGTAGGAGATGGGAAAGGGAGAAGTTAGAAAGGGAGAAGTTAGGAAGGAAGAAAGAAAGACCTGTGTTTACAAAGCACCTTTCCAGCCAATGAAATACTTTGGGAGCGTGGTCCCTGCTGGAATGTGGGACACGGAGAGACGGAGGACGGGGAGAAATTAGTCACAGGATTTCTTTGAATCATAGAATGATCTTCGGCGGCCCCTCGTATCGAGGATGACTTGCTTCCACGCCAAAGAGGGATGAGTTCTCAGGTGTTTCAGTGAAGGAGCCAATATTCCGGATCCCGAACTACATCCTGAAGGGTGGGAGATGCCTGTGTGTGGATTTATTTAACGTGGGGTGGCCGTTGTACACCAGCCACCACACGGGCCTGACAGAGCGAGGTCTTGGTCCAGTGGCAAGGGTCAACCAGGACCAATGGAGACCTCGCCCCTCCCTATCTCTGTAACCCCCTCCAGCCCCTACACCCCTCCCTATCTCTGTAACCTCCTCCAGCCCTACACCCCTCCCTATCTCTGTAACCTCCTCCAGCCCCTACACCCCTCCCTATCTCTGTAACCTCCTCCAGCCCCTACACCCCTCCCTATCTCTGTAACCTCCTCCAGCCCCAACACCCCTCCCTATCTCTGTAACCCCCTCCAGACCCTACAACCCTCCCTATGTCTGTAACCCCCCTCTAGTCCCTCGCCCCTCCCTATCTCTGTAACCCCCTCCAGCCCCTACACCCCTCCCTATCTCTGTAACCTCCTCCAGCCCCTACACCCCTCCCTATCTCTGTAACCTCCTCCAGCCCCTACACCCCTCCCTATCTCTGCAACCTCCTCCAGCCCTGACAACCCTTCCCTATCTCTGTAACCTCCTCCAGCCCCAACACCCCTCCCTATCTCTGTAACCCCCTCCAGCCCATACACCCCTCCCTATCTCTGTAACCTCCTCCAGCCCCTACACCCCCCCATATCTCTGTAACCTCCTCCAGCCCCTACACCCCTCCCGATCTCTGTAACCTCCTCCAGCCTCTACACCTCTCCCTATCTCTGTAACCTCATCCAGCCCCTACACCCCTCCCTATCTCTGTAACCTCCTCCAGCCCCTACACCTCTCCCTATCTCTGTAACCTCCTCCAGCCCCTACACCCCTCCCTATCTCTGTAACCCCCTCCAGCCCCTACACCCCTCCCTATCTCTGTAACCTCCTCCAGCCCCTACACCCCTCCATATCTCTGTAACCTCCTCCACCCCTACACACCTCCCTATCTCTGTAACCTTCTCCAGCCCCTACACCTCTCCCTATCTCTGTAACCTCCTCCAGCCCCTACACCCCTCCCTGTCTCTGCAACCTCCTCCAGCCCTTACAACCCTTCCCTTTCTCTGCAACCTCCTCCAGCCCTTACAACCCTTCCCTATCTCTGTAACCTCCTCCAGCCCCTACACCCCTCCCTATCTCTGTAACCCCCTCCAGTCCCTACACCCCTCCCTATCTCTGTAACTTCCTCCAGGCCCCACACCACTCCCTATCTCTGTAACCCCCTCCAGTCCCTACACCCCTCCCTATCTCTGTAACCCCCTCCAGCCCCACAACTCCCCGAGATGTCTGCACTCCTCTAATTCTGCCCTCTGGAGCATCCCTGATTATAATCGCTCCACCATCGGTGGCTGTGCCTTCTGCTACCTTGGCCCCAAGCTCTGGAACTCCCTCCCTAAACCTCCCCACCTCTCTTTCTTGCCAAAGCTTCAATAGATGTGTGAAGAGAACAAGATTTGTGAAAACAAACGTAGGTCCCTTGCAGTCGGATTCAGGTAAATTTATAATGGGGAACAAAGAAATGGCAGACTAATTGAACAAATACTTTGGTTTAGTCGTCACGAAGGAAGACACAAATAACCTTCCGGAAATACTAGGGGACCAAGCGTCTTGTGAGAAGGAGGAACTGAAGGAAATCCTTATTAGGCGGGAAATTGTGTTAGGGAAATTGATGGGATTGAAGGCCGATAAATCCCCGGGGCCTGAAAGTCTGCATCCCAGAGTACTTAAGGAAGTAGCCCTAGAAATAGTGGATGCATTGGTGATCATTTTCCAACAGTCTATCGACTCTGGATCAGTTCCTATGGACTGGAGGGTAGCTAATGTAACACCACTTTTTAAGAAAGGAGGGAGAGAGAAAACGGGTAATTATAGACCGGTTAGTCTGACATCAGTAGTGGGGAAAATGTTGGAATCAATTATTAAGGATGAAATAGCAGCACATTTGGAAAGCAGTGACGGGATCGGTCCAAGTCAGCATGGGTTTATGAAATGGAAATCCTGCTTGACGAATCTTCTGGAATTTTTTGAGGATGTAACTGGTAGAGTGGACAAGGGAGAACCAGTGGATGTGGTGTATTTGGACTTTCAAAAGTCTTTTGACAAGGTCCCACACAAGAGATTGGTGTGCAAAATCAAAGCACATGGTATTGGGGGTAATGTACTGATGTGGATAGAGAACTGGTTGGCAGACAGGAAGCAGAGAGTCGGGATAAATGGGTCCTTTTCAGAATGGCAGGCAGTGACTAGTGGGGTGCCGCAGGGCTCAGTGCTGGGACCCCAGCTATTTACAATATACATTAATGATTTGGATGACGGAATTAAGTGTAATATCTCCAAGTTTGCAGATGACACTAAGCTGGGTGGCAGTGTGAGCTGTGAGGAGGACGCTAAAAGGCTGCAGGGTGACTTGGACAGGTTAGGTGAGTGGGCAAATGCATGGCAGATGCAGTATAATGTGGATAAATGTGAGGTTATCCACTTTGGTGGCAAAAACACGAAGACAGAATATTATCTGAATGGCGGCAGATTAGGAAAAGGGGAGGTGCAACGAGACCTGGGTGTCATGGTTCATCAGTCATTTAAAGTTGGCATGCAGGTACAGCAGGTGGTGAAGAAGGCAAATGGTATGTTGGCCTTCATAGCGGGAGGATTTGAGTATAGGAGCAGGGAGGTCTTACTGCAGTTGTACAGGGCCTTAGTGAGGCCTCACCTGGAATATTGTTTTCAGTTTTGGTCTCCTAATCTGAGGAAGGACGTTCTTTCTATTAAGGGAGTGCAGCGAAGGTTCACCAGACTGATTCCCGGGATGGCAGGACTGACATATGAGGAGAGACTGGGTCAACTGGGCCTTTATTCACTGGAGTTTAGAAGGATGAGAGGGGATCTCATAGAAACATATAAAATTCTGACGGGACTGGACAGGTTAGATGCGGGAAGAATGTTCCCGATGTTGGGGAAGTCCAGAACCAGGGGTCACAGTCTAAGGATAAGGGGTAGGCCATTTAGGACCGAGATGAGGAGAAACTTCTTCACTCAGAGAGTTGTGAACCTGTGCAATTCCCGGCCGCAGAGAGTTGTTGAGGCCAGTTCATTGGATATATTCAAGAGGGAGTGAGATATGGTCCTTACGGCTAAAGGGATCAAGGGGTATGGAGAGAAAGCAGGAAAGGGGTACTGAGGTGAATGATCAGCCATGATCTTATTGAATGGTGGGTGCAGGCTCGAAGGGCCGAATGGCTTACTCCTGCACCTATGTTCTATGTTTCTATGTTTCCTCAAACACCTCCCTTAAAACCGACCTGTTTGACCAAGCTTTTGGTCACCTGCGCTAATTTCTAATTAAGCGTCTCGGTGTCAAATTTTTTATCTCATAATATTCCCATGTAGCACCTTGGGACGTTTCACAATGTTTCAGGCGTTATATAGTTAAATGTTGTGGTTGTTGAGTGACTGTCCCACTGACAGGAAGATATTGAGTTAGCGGGTTGCATGTCTTACAGGGATTGACAGGGTAGATAAGGACATCAGAAATAGGAGCAGGAGTCGGCCATTCGGCCCCTCGAGCCTGCTCCGCCATTTAATACCATCATGGCTGATCCGATCATGGACACAGCTCCACTTCCCTGCCCGCCCCCTTATCCCCTTATCGGTTAAGGAACTGTCTATCTCTGTCTTAAATATATTCAATGTCCCGGCTCCCACAGCTCTCTGAGGCAGCGAGTTCCACAGATTTACAACCCTCTGAGAGAAGAAATTCCTCCTCATCTCAGTTTTAAATGGGCGGCCCCTTATTCTAAGACCATGCCCCCTAGTTCTAGTCTCCCCCATCAGTGGGAACATCCTCTCTGCATCCACCTTGTCGAGCCCCCTCATAATCTGATACGTTTCGATAAGATCACCTCTCATTCTTCTGAATTCCAATGAGTAGAGGCCCAACCTCCTCAACCTTTCCTCATAAGTCAACCAAGGAAGTTTCCCCCGGGCTGGGGAGTCTAGAACCAGGGGTCACAGTCTCAGGATCGGGGGACACCCATTTAGGACTGAGATGAGGAGGAATTCCTTCACTCAGAGGGTGGTGAATGACTGGAATTCTCTGCCTCAGAGGGCTGTGGAGGCTCCGTCATTGAGTAGATGTGGAATTGGGACTGAGAGGGAGGTGTGGAGACGGAGATAGTGAGTTGGGACTGAGGGAGATGTGGAGAGGGAGCTCTTGTTATTTTAGCACGCTCTCTCTCACACACTCTCTCACACACTTACTCTCTCTCTCCCTCACTCACACACTCTCTCTCTCTCTCGCACACTTTCACTCTCTCTCTCTCGCGCACTCTCTCTCTCACACACTCTCTCACTCTCTCTCTCACTCTATCTCTTTCACACTCTCTCTCTCACACACTCTCACTCTCTCTCTCACACACACACACTCTCTCTCTCTCACGCACTATCACACACACTCTTTCTCACCCACGCACTCTCTCTCTCTCACACATTCTCTCACACTCTCTCTCTCACACTCTCACACCCTCTCTCTCTCAGACACTCTTACTCGCTCTCTCTCACACTCTCTCTCACACACTCTCACTCTCTCTCTCACACACTCTCTCTCTCTCTCTCACGCACACTCTCTCTCTCTCTCTCTCACACTCTCTCTCTCACACTCTCTCTCTCTCTCTCTCTCACACTCTCTCACACACTCTCTCTCACACACTCTCTCTCTGACACTCTCTCACACTCTCTCTCTCACACTCTCATACATAAGAACATAAGAACATAAGAATTAGGAACAGGAGTAGGCCATCTAGCCCCTCGAGCCTGCTCCGCCATTCAACAAGATCATGGCTGATCTGGCCGTGGACTCAGCTCCACTTACCCGCCCGCTCCCCGTAACCTTAATCCCCTTATTGGTTAAAAATCTATCTATCTGTGATTTGAATACATTCAATGAGCTAGCCTCAACTGCTTCCTTGGGCAGAGAATTCCACAGATTCACAACCCTCTGGGAGAAGAAATTCCTTCTCAACTCGGTTTTAAATTGGCTCCCCGGTATTGTGGGCGAGGTTAGTATTTACTGTAAAACAACCGCAGAGATCGCAAGGCCCGCGTGCAGCACCCCACGGCCGATCAGCCCCATCTGCAGCGGGGGAATGAGAACCACACGGACCCAGGCCCATCGCTCCCTCCACCCACACAGACATTGCAAGTAGTCTGGGACTGTGCTCTTCAACCCAGAGACTGGAGGGGCGAGGGGAGCAGAGAGAGGGAGGGAGGGAGAGACAGAGAGGGAGAGGGAGAGAGAGAGAGAGCGAGAGAGAGAGAGGGAGAGAGAGTACAGGGAGAGAGAGAGACAGAGAGAGAGTGACAGAGAGAGGGAGAGGGGGAGAGACACAGAGAGAGAGAGAGAGTACAGGGAGAGAGAGAGACAGAGAGAGAGAGAGACAGAGAGAGAGAGATACAGAGACACAGAGAGAGAGAGAGAGATACAGAGAGAGAGAGAGACAGAGAGAGGAAGAGAGAGAGAGATACAGAGAGAGAGAGAGATAGGGAGACAAAGAGAGAGACAGAGAGAGAAACAGAGATACATACAGAGACACAGAGAGAGGAGGAGAGAGAGAGATACAGAGAGAGAGAGAGAGAGAGACAGAGACACAGAGAGAGGCAGAGAGAGAGAGATACAGAGAGAGAGAGACAGAGAAAGAGAGAGAGGGAGAGAGAGAGAGAGAAAGAGAGACAGAGAAAGAGAGACAGGAGGAGGCCCATTCAGCCCCTCGAGCCTGTTACACAGGAACAGGAGGAGGCCCATTCAGCCCCTCGAGCCTGTTACACAGGAACAGGAGGAGGCCCATTCAGCCCCTCGAGCCTGTTACACAGGAACAGGAGGAGGCCCATTCAGCCCCTCGAGCCTGTTACACAGGAACAGGAGGAGGCCCATTCAGCCCCTCGAGCCTGTTACACAGCAACAGGAGGAGGCCCATTCAGCCCCTCGAGCATGTTACACAGGAACAGGAGGAGGCCCATTCAGCCCCTCGAGCCTGTTACACAGGAACAGGAGGAGGCCCATTCAGCCCCTCGAGCCTGTTACACAGGAACAGGAGGTGGCCCATTCAGCCCCTCGAGCATGTTACACAGGAACAGGAGGAGGCCCATTCAGCCCCTCGAGTCTGTTACACAGGAACAGGAGGAGGCCCATTCAGCCCCTCGAGCATGTTACACAGCTACAGGAGGAGGCCCATTCAGCCCCTCGAGCATGTTACACAGGAACAGGAGGAGGCCCATTCAGCCCCTCGAGCCTGTTACACAGGAACAGGAGGTGGCCCATTCAGCCCCTCGAGCCTGTTACACAGGAACAGGAGGAGGCCCATTCAGCCCCTCGAGCCTGTTACACAGGAACAGGAGGTGGCCCATTCAGCCCCTCGAGCATGTTACACAGGAACAGGAGGAGGCCCATTCAGCCCCTCGAGTCTGTTACACAGGAACAGGAGGAGGCCCATTCAGCCCCTCGAGCCTGTTACACAGGAACAGGAGGTGGCCCATTCAGCCCCTCGAGCCTGTTACACAGGAACAGGAGGAGGCCCATTCAGCCCCTCGAGCCTGTTACACAGCAACAGGAGGAGGCCCATTCAGCCCCTCGAGCCTGTTACACAGGAACAGGAGGAGGCCCAGTCAGAGAGCTGTGGAAGCTGGGTCACTGAATATATTTAAGACAGAAATAAAGAGTTTCTTAACCGATCAGGGAATAAGGGGTTATGGGGAGCGGGCGGGGAAATGGAACTGAGTCCATGATCGGATCAGCCATGATGGTATTAAATGGAGGAGCAGGCTCGAGGGGCCGAATGGCCGACTCCTGCTCCTATTTCTGATGTTGTTATGTTCTGACTCAGCCAGCAGTGGGCGACGTCACATTAACTTCTCACTCACACCAGTGAGAAGATGCAACAATCTCATCATCGTGCCGATCACACGGATCTGGTCAGCGATACAGAGACCTGGTCAGAGCCGGTCTGCAGTAACCGCCTCCAGTTCTGGGCCCCGCCCCTCAGGGAGGGTCTATCGGCCTTGGTGGGGGTGCAGGGCAGATTCACCAGAATTATACCCGGGGCATGCCGTTTCACACGGGCCGATTATCAAACATTATAATGCCGGATACTCAAGGGGCCAGAATTCTCGGGCGGTTGTGGGGCTGGAGGAGGTTACAGAGATAGGGAGGGGTGTAGGGGCTGGAGGAGGTTACAGAGATAGGGAGGGGTTTAGTGACTGGAGGAGGTTACAGAGATAGGGAGGGGTGTAGGGGCCATGGAGGGATTTGTAAACAATAATGGGAATTTGGAAATCGAGGCGTTTATTAATTACACCGAGGACATGGAGCGAGGCTGCCTCCTGGTGGCGAGTTACTGCATTACACCCAGGACATGGAGCGAGGCTGCCTCCTGGTGGTGAGTTACTGAATTACACCCAGGACATGGAGCGAGGCTGCCTCCTGGTGGCGAGTTACTGAATTACACCGAGGACATGGAGCGAGGCTGCCTCCTGGTGGTGAGTTACTGAATTACACCCAGGACATGGAGCGAGGCTGCCTCCTGGTGACAAAGTTACCAGAGGCAAGATGAGGGGGAAAAATACTCAGCAATTTGTTGTGATTGGGAATGGGCTGCCTGAAAGGGCGGTGGAAGCAGATTCAACAGCGAGTTTCAAAAGAGAATTGGAAAATACTTGAAAGTGAAATAATTGCAGGGCAATGTTGAAAGAATCTAGGTGTAATTCAGTAACTCACCACCAGAAGGCAGCCTCGCTCCAGGTCCTGGGTGTAATTCAGTAAACCACCACCAGGAGGCAGCCTCGCTCCATGTACTGGGTGTAATTCAGTAACTCACCACCAGGAGGCAGCCTCGCTCCATGTCCTGGGTGTAATTCAGTAACTCACCACCAGGAGGCAGCCTCGCTCCATGTCCTGGGTGTAATACAGTAACTCACCACCAGGAGGCAGCCTCGCTCCATGTCCTGGGTGTAATTCAGTAACTCACCACCAGGAGGCAGCCTCGCTCCATGTCCTGGGTGTAATTCAGTAACTCACCACCAGGAGGCAGCCTCGCTCCATGTCCTGGGTGTAATACAGTAACTCACCACCAGGAGGCAGCCTCGCTCCATCTCCAGTACCTTGAGCACATAAATCCAGGCTGACACTCCCAGTGCAGTACTGAGGGAATGCTGCACTTTCGGGGAGGCGGAACTGAGGGAGCACAGCACTGTCATGCTGTACCTGCCCTGGGAGTGTTTGATAGGACAGTGCAGAGAGAACTTTACTCTGTATCTAACCCCCTGTACCTGCCCTGGGAGTGTTTGATGGGACAGTGTGGAGGGAGCTTTACTCTGTATCTAACCCCCTGTACCTGCCCTGGGAGTGTTTGATGGGACAGTGTAGAGGGAGCTTTACTCTGTATCTAACCCCCTGTACCTGCCCTGGGAGTGTTTGATGGGACAGTGTAGAGGGAGCTTTACTCTGTATCTAACCCCCTGTACCTGCCCTGGGAGTGTTTGATGGGACAGTGTAGAGGGAGCTTTACTCTGTATCTAACCCCCTGTACCTGCCCTGGGAGTGTTTGATGGGACAGTGTCGAGGGAGCTTTACTCTGTATCTAACCCCGTGCTGGACCTGCCCTGGGAGTGTTTGATGGGACAGTGTAGAGGGAGCTTTACTCTGTATCTAACCCCCTGGACCTGCCCTGGGCCATTGTCTTGGTCAACATATTTACTGAGGTGTACGAAAGCATGGGCCTTACGCTAAACATCCGTAAGACAAAGGTCCTCCACCAGCCTGCCCGCGCCACACAGCACTGCCCCCCAGTCATCAAGATCCACGGCCCGGCCCTGGACAACGTGGACCATTTCCCAAACCTCGGGACCCTCCTATTAACAAGGGCAGGCATCGACGACGAGATCCAACACCGCCTCCAGTGCGCCAGTGCAGCCTTCGGCCACCTGAGGAACAGAGTGTTTGAAGACCAGGCCCTCAAATCCACCACCGAGCTCATGGTCTACAGGGCTGTAGTAATACCCACCCTCCTGTATGGCTCAGAGACACGGACCATGTACAGTAGGTATCTCACCCCCAGCTCATGGTCTACAGGGCTGTAGTGATACCTGCCCTCCTGTATGGTTCAGAGACATGGACCATGTACAGTAGGTATCTCACCCCCAGCTCATGGTCTACAGGGCTGTAGTGATACCCGCCCTCCTGTATGGCCCAGAGACACGGACCATGTACAGTAGGTATCTCACCCCCAGCTCATGGTCTACAGGGCTGTAGTGATACCCGCCCTCCTGTATGGCCCAGAGACACGGACCATGTACAGTAGGTATCTCACCCCCAGCTCATGGTCTACAGGGCTGTAGTGATACCCGCCCTCCTGTATGGCTCAGAGACATGGACCATGTACAGTAGGTATCTCACCCCCAGCTCATGGTCTACAGGGCTGTAGTGATACCCGCCCTCCTGTATGGCCCAGAGACACGGACCATGTACAGTAGGTATCTCACCCCCAGCTCATGGTCTACAGGGCTGTAGTGATACCCGCCCTCCTGTATGGCTCAGAGACATGGACCATGTACAGTAGGTATCTCACCCCCAGCTCATGGTCTACAGGGCTGTAGTGATACCCGCCCTCCTGTATGGCTCAGAGACATGGACCATGTACAGTAGACTTCTCAAGTCACTGGAGAAATATCACCAACGATGTCTCCGCAAGATCCTGCAAATCCCCCGGGAGGACAGACGCACCAACGTTAGCGTCCTCGACCAGGCCAACATCCCCAGCATCGAAGCACTGACCACACTCGACCAGCTCCGCTGGGCAGGGCCACATTGTCCGCATGCCTCAGACACAAGACTCCCAAAGCAAGCGCTCTACTCGGAACTCCTTCATGGCAAGCGAGCCCCAGGTGGGCAGAGGAAACGTTACAAGGACACCCTCCCTGATAAAGTGCAACATCCCCACCCACACCTGGGAGTCCCTGGCCCAAAGACCAGTCCGCCCTAAGTGGAGGAAGTGCATCCGGGAGGGCGCTGAGCACCTCGAGTCTCGTCGCCGAGAGCGTGCAGAGACCAAGCGCAGGCAGCGGAAGGAGCGTGCGGCAAACCAGTCCCACCCTCCCCTTCCCTCAACCACTGTCTGTCCCACCTGTGACAGGGACTGTGGCTCTCGTATTGGACGGTTCAGTCACCTGAGAACTCACTGTTAGAGTGGAGGCAAGTCTTCCTCGATTGCGAGGGACTGCCTGTGATGATGATGGTGGGTGGCTGCGATGCTGTGTTACGGTCGACCTCTTTGACCCAGCTTTTCGAGTCTCTCAGGCGAACGGAAAAGATCCCACGGCCACTATTTTGAAGAAAAGCAGGAGAGCTCTCCCCGGTGTCCTGGGGCCAATATTGATCCCTCAATTATCATCACAAAGAAACAGATGATCTGGGTCATTATCACATCGCTGTGTGTGGGAGCTTGCTGTGCGCAAATTGGCTGACACGTTTCCCACAATACAACAGCGAGCACACTCCAAGAGTCCTTCGTTGGCCGTGAGGCGCTTTGGGACGTCCGGTGGTCGTATAAGGCCCTAGATAAAGGCAGGTCTTTCTCTCAAACTCTGCCGTATGTAACTGGGAGCGGTTGGTCAAAGACTAGGTGGGTTTGAGGAGGGGGCGGTGAATTTGGAATCGAGTGGACTCCTGCTGTGCATTTTCTGTTGAAATAACCGTCCTGTCTCCTCTCTCCGCCCCCCGCCCCCAGGAGTTACGCCAGGCTGAGGAGAGGCAGGTCGGAGAGTGGGGGAAGGCCCGATCGCTGGAGGAGGAGAAGCGTCTGGTCCAGGAGCGACTGGGCAGTCTGCAGAGGGCGGTAGCTCAGCTGGAGAACGAGAAACGGGAGGCCGAGAGAGCAGCCTCCAGGCTGGAGCGGGACCGGGTGGCAGTGAAGAGGGCCCTGGAGAAGGTAGGCCTCACTGGGGGGGGAGGAGAGGCCTGGAGAAGGTAGGTCTCAGTGGGCAGGGGGAGGCCCTGGATATGGTAGGTCTCAGTGGGGAGGGCAGGAGGGGCCTGGAGGGGCTAGGCCTCGCTGGGGCGGGCAGGTAGGGCCTGGAGAAGGTAGGCCTCACTGGGGAGGGCAGGAGGAGCCTGGAGAAGGTAGGTCTCAGTGAAGAGGGCAGGAGGGGCCTGGAGGGGCCTGGAGGGTCTAGGCCTCACTGGGGAGGGCAGGAGGGGCCTGGAGAAGGTAGGTCTCAGTGGGGAGGGCAGGAGGGGCCTGGAGGGGCTAGGCCTCACTGGGGAGGGCAGGAAGGGCCTGGAGAAGGTAGGCCTCACTGGGGAGGGCAGGAGGAGCCTGGAGAAGGTAGGTCTCAGTGGGCAGGGTGAGGCCCTGGATATGGTAGGCCTCACTGGGGAGGACAGGAGGAGCCTGGAGGGCCTGGAGGGGCTAGGCCTCACTGGGGAGGGCAGGAAGGGCCTGGAGAAGGTAGGCCTCACTGGGGAGGGCAGGAGGAGCCTGGAGAAGGTAGGTCTCAGTGGGCAGGGTGAGGCCCTGGATATGGTAGGCCTCACTGGGGAGGGCAGGAGGGGCCTGGAGGGCCTGGAGGGGCTAGGCCTCACTGGGGAAGGCAGAAGGGACCTGGAGGAGCTGGGCCTCACTGGGGAGGGCAGGAGGGGCCTGGAGGAGCTAGGCCTCGCTGTGGCGGGCAGGAGAGTCCTGGGTGAGTAAGGCCTCACTGGGGAGGGCAGGAGGGGCGTGGAGGAGTTAGGCCTCACTGGGGAAGGCAGAAGGGACCTGGAGGAGTTGTGCCTCACTGGGGAGGGCAGGAGGGGCCTGGAGGAGCTGGGCCTCACTGGGTAGGGCAGGAAGGGTCTGGAGAAGGTAGGTCTCACTGGGGAGAGCAGGAGGGGCCTGGAGGACATAGGCCTCACTGGGGAGGGCAGGAGGGGCCTGGAGGAGCTAGGCCTCACTGGGGAGGGCAGGAGGGGCCTGGAGGGGCTCGTCCTCATTGAGGAAGGCAGGAGAGGCCTGGAGGAGTTGGGCCTCACTGGGGAGGGCAGGAGGGGCCTGGAGAAGGTAAACATAGAAACATAGAAAATAGGTGCAGGAGTGGGCCATTCAACCCTTCGAGCCTGCACCACCATTCAATAAGATCATGGCTGATCATTCCCTCAGTACCCCATTCCTGCTTTCTCTCCATACCCCTCGATCCCTTTAGCCGTAAGGGCCACTTCTAACTCCCTCTGGAATATATCCAATGAACTGGTCTCAACAACTCTCTGCGGCAGGGAATTCCACAGGTTCACAACTCTCTGAGTGAAGAAGTTTCTCCACATCTCGGTCCTAAATGGCCCACCCCTTATCCTTAGACTGTGTCCCCTGGTTCTGGACTTCCCCAACATCGGGAACATTCTTCCTGCATCTAACCTGTCCCGTCCCGTCAGAATTTTATATGTTTCTATGAGATCCCCTCTCATCCTTCTAAACTCCAGTGAATAAAGGCCCAGTTGATCCAGTCTCTCCTCATATGTCAGTCCTGCCATCCCGGGAATCAGTCTGGTGAACCTTCGCTGCACTCCCTCAATAGCAAGAACGTCCTTCCTCAGATTAGGAGACCAAAACTGAACACAATATTCCAGGTGAGGCCTCACCAAGACCCTGTACAACTGCAGTAAGACCTCCCTGCTCCGATACTCAAATCCCCTCGCTATGAAGGCCAACATACCATTTGTGGCCGAAGGCTGCACTGGCGCACTGGAGGCGGTGTTGGATCTCGCCGTCGATGCCTGCCCTTGTTGATAGGAGGCTCCCGAGGTTTGGGAAATGGTCCCCGGTGTCCAGGGCCGGGCCGTGGATCTTGATGACTGGGGGGCAGTGCTGTGTGGCGAGGGCAGGCTGGTGGAGGACCTTTGTCTTACAGATGTTTCGGGTAAGGCCCATGCTTTCGTACACCTCAGTAAATACTTTGATTATGTCCTGGAGTTCAGCCTCTGTATGTACCCTCAAAGCCTCCCTGATAAAGTGCAACATCCCCACCCACACCTGGGAGTCCCTGGCCCAAAGACCAGTCCGCCCTAAGTGGAGGAAGTGCATCCGGGAGGGCGCTGAGCACCTCGAGTCTCGTCGCCGAGAGCGTGCAGAGACCAAGCGCAGGCAGCGGAAGGAGCGTGCGGCAAACCAGTCCCACCCTCCCCTTCCCTCAACCACTGTCTGTCCCACCTGTGACAGGGACTGTGGCTCCCGTATTGGACGGTTCAGTCACCTGAGAACTCACTGTTAGAGTGGAGGCAAGTCTTCCTCGACTCCGAGGGACTGCCTCTGATGATGATGTTGTGTGTGGGATCTTGCTGTGCGCAAAGTGTCTACCATATTTCCCACAATGCAACAGTGACCACACTCCAAAAGTACGTCATTGGCCGTAAAGCGCTTTGGGACGTCCGGTGGTCGAGAAAGGCGCTCTATAAATGTACGTCTTTCCTTCTTGTATCTAACCCGTGCTGGACCTGCCCTGGGGGTGTACGGTAAAGGTGCTATATAAATATCAGTTGTTGTTGTTGTTGTTGTATTTGACCCTGTAATACCCTCCCTGGCCCTACAGGGGGCGCTTTACTCTGCATCCACCGCCTCAGCCAATGGCAGCCGGCCCTCAGCTTGATGGGCAGCCGCCTCAGCCAATGGCCAGCGCCGCCCGCCTGTGAGCGAACACGCCCACTCGGCTGCGTGATGGACAGCTCCCGCCAACCAATCACAGGGGAAGCTCCAGCTCCGCTTCCGTCGCCGCTCCAGCGTCGTTGCGTCATCGCGCTTTTGGACCGCAGCGGCCGCTCTCGGGAATCGCCCTTAAAGCGGAGCCGTCCATCCGCGCACATTATAGTTGTGCAACCTTAATTCACCCGTTAAAGCGGGAAGTGGATTGTGGAAAGTCAGTGGGTGGGAGGGGAGGGGAAAGGGGGGAAAGAAATGCAGGGGCAGGACGATAGAAGATGGGAAAGGGAGGAGTTAGAAAGGGAGAAGTTAGGAAGGAAGAAAGAAAGACCTGCGTTTACAAAGCACCTTTACAGCCAATGAAATACTTTGGGAGCGTGGTCCCTGCTGGAATGTGGGACACGGAGAGACGGAGGACGGGGAGAAATTAGTCACAGGATTTCTTTGAATCATAGAATGATCTTCGGCGGCCCCTCGTATCGAGGATGACTTGCTTCCACGCCAAAGAGGGATGAGTTCTCAGGTGTTTCAGTGAAGGAGCCAATATTCCGGATCCCGAACTACATCCTGAAGGGTGGGAGATGCCTGTGTGTGGATTTATTTAACGTGGGGTGGCCGTTGTACACCAGCCACCACACGGGCCTGACAGAGCGAGGTCTTGGTCCAGTGGCAAGGGTTAACCAGGACCACTCGAAATCTGCTCTGTTCCATGGCCCCTCGCCGCTCCCTATCTCTGTAACCCCCTCCAGCCCCTTGCCCCTCCCTATCTCTGTAACCCCCTCCAGCCCCTCGCTCCCCTCCCTATCTCTGTAACCTCCTCCAGCCCCTACAACCCTCCCTATCTCTGTAACCTCCTCCAGCCCCTACACCCCTCCCTATCTCTGTAACCTCCTCCAGCCCGACACCCCTCCCTATCTCTGTAACCTACTCCAGCCCCGACACCCCTCCTTATCTCTGTAACCTCCTACAGCCCCTACACCCCTCCCTATCTCTCTGTCCTCCTCCAGCCCCTACAACCCTCCCTATCTCTGTAACCTCCTCCAGCCCCTACACCCCTCCCTATCTCTGTAACCTCCTCCAGCCCGACACCCCTCCCTATCTCTGTAACCTACTCCAGCCCCGACACCCCTCCTTATCTCTGTAACCTCCTCCAGCCCCTACACCCCTCCCTATCTCTGTAACCTCCGCCAGCCCCTACACCCTTCCCTATCTCTGTAACCCCCTCCAGCCCCTACACCCCTCCCTATCTCTATAACCTCCTCCAGCCCCTACACCCTTTCCTATCTCTGCAACCTCCTCCAGCCCTTACAACCCTTCCCTATCTCTGCAACCTCCTCCAGCCCTTACAACCCTCCCGATCTCTGTAACCCCCTCCAGCCCCTAAACCCCTCCCTATCTCTGTAACCTCCTCCAGCCCCTACACCCCTCCCTATCTCTGCAACCTCCTCCAGCCCTTACAACCCTTCCCTATCTCTGCAACCTCCTCCAGCCCTTACAACCCTCCATATCTCTCTAACCTCCTCCAGCCCCTACATCCCTCGCTATCTCTGCAACCTCCTCCAGCCCTTACAACCCTTCCCTATCTCTGCAACCTCCTCCAGCCCTTACAACCCTCCCTATCTCTGTAACCCCCTCCAGTCCCTACAACCCTCCCTATCTCTGTAACTTCCTCCAGCCCCCACACCACTCCCTATCCCTGTAACCTGCTCCAGCCCCGACACCTCTCCCTATCTCTGTAACCTCCTCCAGCCCCACAACCCCCTCAGATGTCTGCACTCCTCTAATTCTGCCCTCTGGAGCATCCCTGATTATAATCACTCCACCATCAGTGGCTGTGCCTTCTGCTACCTGGGGCCCAAGCTCTGGAACTCCCTCCCTAAACCTCCCCACCTCTCTTTCTTGCCAAAGCTTCTATAGATATATGAAGAGAACAAGATCTGTGAAAACAAACATAGGTCCCTTGCAGTCGGATTCAGGTGAATTTATAATGGGGAACAAAGAAATGGCAGACTAATTGAACAAATACTTTGGTTTAGTCGTCACGAAGGAAGACACAAATAACCTTCCGGAAATACCAGGGGACCAAGCGTCTTGTGAGAAGGAGGAACTGAAGGAAATCCTTATTAGGTGGGAAATTGTGTTCGGGAAATTGATGGGATTGAAGGCTGATAAATCCCCGGGGCCTGATAGTCTGCATCCCAGAGTACTTAAGGAAGTAGCCCTAGAAATAGTGGATGCATTGGTGATCATTTTCCAACAGTCTATCGACTCTGGATCAGTTCCTATGGACTGGAGGGTAGCTAATGTAACACCACTTTTTAAGAAAGGAGGGTTAGAGAAAACGGGTAATTATAGAACGGTTAGTCTGACATCAGTAGTGGGGAAAATGTTGGAATCAATTATTAAAGATGAAATAGCAGCGCATTTGGAAAGCAGTGACAGGATCGATCCAAGTCAACATGGGTTTATGAAATGGAAATCCTGCTTGACGAATCTTCTTGAATTTTTTGAGGATGTAACTGGTGGAGTGGACAAGGGAGAACCAGTGGATGTGGTGTATTTGGACTTACAAAAGGCTTTTGACAAGGTCCCGCACAAGAGATTCGTGTGAAAAATTAAAGCACATGGTATTGGGGGTAATGTACTGATGTGGATAGAGAACTGGTTGGCAGACAGGAAGCAGAGAGTCGGGATAAACGGGTCCTTTTCAGAATGGCAGGCAGTGACTAGTGGGGTGCCGCAGGGCTCAGTGCTGGGACCCCAGCTCTTTACAATATATATTAATGATTTGGATGAGGGAATTGAGTGTAATATCTCCAAGTTTGCAGATGACACTAAGCTGGGTGGCAGTGTGAGCTGTGAGGAGGACGTTAAAAGGCTGCAGGTGACTTGGACAGGTTAGGTGAGTGGGCAAATGCATGGCAGATGCAGTATAATGTGGATAAATGTGAGGTTATCCACTTTGGTGGCAAAAACACGAAGGCAGAATATTATCTGAATGGTGACAGATTAGGAAAAGGGGAGGTGCAACGAGACCTGGGTGTCACGGTACATCAGTCATTGAAAGTTGGCATGCAGGTACAGCAGGTGGTGAAGAAGGCAAATGGCATGTTGCCTACACAGCGAGAGGATTTGAGTATAGGAGCAGGGAGGTCTTACTGCAGTTGTACAGGGCCTTGGTGAGGCCTCACCTGGAATATTGTGTTCAGTTTTGGTCTCCTAATCTGAGGAAGGACGTTCTTGCTATTGAGGGGGTGCAGCGAAGGTTCACCAGACTGATTCCCGGGATGGCAGGACTGACATATGAGGAGAGACTGGATCAACTGGGCCTTTATTCACTGGAGTTTAGAAGGATGAGAGGGGATCTCATAGAAACATATCAAATTCTGACGGGACTGGACAGGTTAGATGCGGGAAGAATGTTCCCGATGTTGGGGAAGTCCAGAACCAGGGGTCACAGTCTAAGGATAAGGGGTAGGCCATTTAGGACCGAGATGAGGAGAAACTTCTTCACTCAGAGAGTGGTGAACCTGTGGAATTCCCGGCCACAGAGAGTTGTTGAGGCCAGTTCATTGGATATATTCAAGAGGGAGTTAGATATGGCCCTTATGGCTAAAGGGATCAAGGGGTATGGAGAGAAAGCAGGAAAGGGGTACTGAGGTGAATGATCAGCTATGATCTTATTGAATGGTTGTGCAGGCTCGAAGGGCCGAATGGCCTACTCCTGCACCTATTGTCTATGTTTCGATGTTTGCTCAAACACCTCCCTTAAAACCGACCTGTTTGACCAAGCTTTTGGTCACCTGCGCTAATTTCTAATTAAGCGTCTCGGTGTCAAATTTTTTATCTCATAATATTCCTATGTAGCACCTTGGGACGTTTCACAATGTTTCAGGCGTTATATAGTTAAATGTTGTGGTTTTTGAGTGACTGTCCCACTGACAGGAAGATATTGAGTTAGCGGGTTGCATGTCTTACAGGGATTGACAGGGTAGATAAGGACATCAGAAATAGGAGCAGGAGTCGGCCATTCGGCCCCTCGAGCCTGCTCCGCCATTTAATACCATCATGGCTGATCCGATCATGGACACAGCTCCACTTCCCTGCTCGCCCCCTTATCCCCTTATCGGTTAAGGAACTGTCTCTCTCTGTCTTAAATATATTTAATGTCTCGGCTTCCACAGCTCTCTGAGGCAGCGAAT